>NC_074716.1:52852306-52969806 GCF_947242115.1 Biomphalaria glabrata | reverse complement strand
TCTGTCTGTCTCTGTCTGTCTGTCTGTCTCTGTCTGTCTGTCTGTCTGTCTCTGTCTGTCTCTGTCTGTCTGTCTGTCTGTCTGTCTCTGTCTGTCTGTCTGTCTGTCTGTCTCTGTCTGTCTGTCTGTCTGTCTCTGTCTGTCTGTCTGTCTGTCTGTCTGTCTCTGTCTGTCTGTCTGTCTGTCTGTCTGTCTCTGTCTGTCT
The DNA here is from genome assembly GCF_947242115.1 of Biomphalaria glabrata. Classification (NCBI taxonomy): domain Eukaryota; kingdom Metazoa; phylum Mollusca; class Gastropoda; family Planorbidae; genus Biomphalaria; species Biomphalaria glabrata. Next base: position 52,969,601 of record NC_074716.1, on the reverse strand, counting down.
GTCTGTCTGTCTCTGTCTGTCTGTCTGTCTGTCTGTCTCTGTCTGTCTCTGTCTGTCTCTGTCTGTCTGTCTGTCTGTCTGTCTGTCTCTGTCTGTCTGTCTGTCTGTCTCTGTCTGTCTGTCTGTCTGTCTCTGTCTGTCTGTCTGTCTGTCTCTGTCTGTGTGTTTTTATGTTTATTGATACGTGTGCACTTGAATTTCATTCGCTTTACAATTTGCACTAGCACACATACACACAAAAACAGAGACACACACAGCCGTATGTACAGATAATGAGTGATTGTATATCTCTATCTCAAGATCGCTCCTAAAAGTCATTAAAAATGTTATCTACAGCTAAAACGACAAAAACATTTTTTTTTGTTTATACATGCAAATCAATATAAGAAAATATTGAGCATGCATATTGCAGTGATTTGCAGTTGAAGAAAAATATAAAAAAACAAGGGAATTAAGATATTTTTTTTTAAATCCAAGAGCGAAAATATTAAAACTTGTGAATTTGGCTTGCGTCCAACTTGACCCTTGCGAATTCTAAGGCATCAGATGTAGTCTGTAAGAGATTGAACGCGTTTATTACCCAGAAGGCGCCAAATCAATCCACTTGAAGCAAAATGTTGCTCACGGCTTAGAGAGTATTTCACCGCTCGTAAACTTTGGCTGCAAGCGACGTTGAAATCTTTACCGTCTTGCTCCGATGACGTCATTCACTTAGGAGTTGTTCCCGTGTTGGCCTGTTACCGCCATACGTAATGAGGACTAAGCCACTCCCCTCTCTACGTAATTTATGACGATCTCCCGAGCAACAAAATGTAGCAGCCATTATTTAGATCTAATTTACGCTGATCTATAAATACTTCGATTTACTAACTGGGCCAATGCGGGCTGGAAAACATACAATGTTATGTATGTTTTCTTTCAAATGATAAAATTATAGAGTAGTTGTTGAAAGAGAGTAAGTTAACGTTAAGTTTAGTGTCATCCGTTACTTGCTAATACAAGTTTCAAAACTCAATTCTTAAATTCCTTACTAGACACTGGCAGATTCTGGCTCTTGTCTCCACAAGACATACGAACGAAAAAAAAAAAAGAGGTAGATGTCCATTTGAAGAAACTTTTATTGCTTGTGTAATTGTTTACGAGGCTGTTGTGGGGCAAGAACAACGGCTTACTTATTATTTCATTTCTTCAATAAGTGTCACGTTTTATTTAGAGCAGCGGTTCTCAACCTTTTGTTCTCGGCGACCCCTTTTTACAATCCTCCAGTCTGCCGCGACCTCCCCCCCTCCATACACACACAGCAATAGAAGAGAAGACAAAAACAATCCATTTTTTCAATGGTCTTTGGCGACCCCTGGCAAATCGTCAATCGACCCCCCAAGGGGGTCGCGACGCACAGGTTGAGAACCCCTGATTTAGAGCTAACAGTGGCCTCACTTTGGAAACTGTAAATAGAACTACCTGATCGGGACATTTCTGCGCAGTTCATCTGAGATATGGAACTGGCTGTCTGAAAATTACAGCTTCTTAATGAGAACGAAGAAGAATGTAGAGCTAGTTTGAATCTGGGAGAATTTAAAATTTAAAAAAACAAAACAAAACTAAACTCTCGCAATCAATTGTTGTATCGCATTTGTAATGTAAAAGTGTTACACTCGAGTTGTGGTATGGTTGTGGTATAGATACAGTCCTGTATCACGTTTAGACTTCTGTATAATTTCAAATGAAAGCAACATTTGAATGGAATCTCCAAATCCTGTTTTTAAACTAGTGAAACTGAATTTTTATTCGCAAATATCTGCAAATTTCATCTTCACCTATCCCTTGATCCGTCCCTTGAACAGTTTGGACACCGCCCATGACCTGTCCACCGACAGGACTTTTAAATCAGAGTAGTCGAGTCCGAATTTACGACAGTGCATGATTGCGCATGCCCCAATAGCCTACACCATTTCACAAATATAAATGTTTTAACAAAAATATGTATACAAATAAGAAAACAATAGGAATGAGAAGTTACAACTTCTCTCTCTCTCTCTCTCTCATTTGACATGATTTTAGACTTATATGCATTTGATAAATGAAGACGGTTAGGGTTAGGGGCTTTCACAATAATCTTGCACAGGGTCTCCATTTTCTATACTCCATCAGTCCTCATTCCCTCTCTCCGCTCTGGACTATCACATCATTCCAAAAAAAAAAAAAAAAAAAACAACGCCTTATCTCTGTCTGTCTGCCTATGTATATAATATATTAATATAAATATATACATGCTTTGTTTCAGAGTAATAAAATGAAACCAAATATTTTCAACTACATAATAGATTAGAATTCACTAAAAGTATATATGACATTTTACAACCTATAATCTAGTTTGACCACTTCAGTACACATACACTTTTTAAGAAGTGCTGTTGATCTTGGTGTGTTGTTGTTTTTATTTATTGTAGCTCAGGGCTATTTGGACAAATCTCTGACCAATTAAAACAGAACACAATAGCTAGAGACTAATTATATTTCCCCCAGAACGTACCGACGAAAAAAAAAGCGTCACTCTCAAATATCTAGCCCCCAAGAATTATTAGGAATTAGCTGAGGGTAGATTTTCTCCTTTTGTATGTGAGGTTTACTTTTTAGATCAGTAGATCTAACTTAGGGATGGATGGACCTCAAACTCGATTACTTGATACATTTAGCTTTAATTACCACATTGGTTTTAACTTAATGTCGTGGCTTAATGGTAAAACCGATGGGTCCCGGGATTCAATCCTGGCGAAGATTGTGATTTTTAATTTCGGAATCTTTATTTAGGTCGCCCCTGAGTCCACCCAGCTCTAATTTGACATTAGTTGGGAAATAGTAAATGCAGTTGGTTGTTGTGCTCGCTAACCGTGGGCCACAGTAACAGAGGATCTTTATTATTATCAGTACCTGTTTCATTCTTGACTTACAGCTTTTGTGTTTTGTAATGGTTGAGAACTATAGTCTCTGTCAAAGGACTATCCATTCTCTATCAAGGTGACAGACACTAAACAAATAAACACGAAAATAGCTGCGTATAGACACAGACACTCTGCTAATGTGTAACATGAGTGTCTAGTCTGTTCACAAAAATTCCACAGATTCAGCCAATAAGACCGTGTTTAAAAATGGAAAGAAATGTTTTAACGTCCGAGGAGGTCAAGCACCCCTCTTTTTATTGTAAAGCTTGTCTCATTTTTGGATGCCGGAGGCAGACGGACGCACCAATCATGGATGGCTGCCTGGTCGTGCGGTTTGCGCGCTGGACTGTCATTTGGATTTATCGATGGTCTCGGGTTCAAACCCTGCCCGCTTCCATCCCCCGTCGTCCTGCGGGAGGTTCGGAGTAGGAAATAAACTATCTTTAACTCTGAAGGAACATCCGAAACATGTCAAACATTTTACAATTTGAAAGAAATTTAAAAAAACAAACTTGTATCAACTCACCCTATAAGTCCATTACAAGAAGATAAAAAAAGGAACAATTAGTGAATCAATTAGTGGTAATTAATTAATTTTCTTTTAAATAGAAAAAGGGAAAGAGAAGATAAACCATGCCGTACTGGTAGACGTGACAGCCATTGTGCTGAGCTTGACATTAATTCCCAAAAAGGTTACCAAGGCTTGGTTCTTGAATCTTCAAATTATCTTCTTATCTTATATAATACAGACGTTACTTCAAAAATGAAGATGATTACGTCCTACGCGTCATGCATTTAGTCATGCATATTAACCATTAACGTAAATTCTGCTAAGTCACTGGTTTTCCTGGCTAGCTCAGGCAACCCATGCTCTAATAGCAGAAAGAGGGATTTTACAAATTTGTCCTATTATATGTAACAAGGAATGTGCCTTTATCTCTGTGTCTTTCTGAGTATTTAAATAGATTTTGTTTTTGTATTTGGAGATTATGGTTCAGTGTTTTATGTATGATTTCTACTTTACTTTTTGCGTCTTCTGTCCTGGAGGCTTTCTAAATTTAGTGATTTTACTAAAGGTGTTACTCTAGTCAAATGTGAATTTTCGTTTTGTTATGAATCTCACTGCTCAATTTTGTGTCTGTTCCAGTTTCTGAATGCTTTCTTGTGGTCACTAGAGGAGAGTCACAACGCACTGTGTTTTGAATGTGTAGCGGCATTCTCTAGTGGCCATTTTCACGTAAACTAGCCAATGTCAAGGACGCTAAATTGAATTTCAATGTTTGTCAAATGTTTTTCATGTTTCGGGTGTTTTTCCAATAATTTACTTCCTAGTCCAAACCTCCAGCATTACGACGAGGGATGGGAGCGGGCAGGGTTTGAACCCGGGAACATCGATAAGTTAGAAAGACAGTCCAGCGAGCAAACCGCACGACCAGGCAGCCATCCTGCCTGGCTGATGCCAACTAAAATATAATTTAAAAGAGCTATAACTTTAACAAGGATCTTAGTGTTAACTTCGCTTTATCGCCGCTGGTCAGTTGCAACTGGGTCACATAGTCACGTAATGCAATCAATGCAATCGTTATTAATCTTTTGTCGTGAACCCACAACGCTTATATGCTACAAACGAGCTCTGGGTAAAGCTTTGTTTAAAAAGCTAAAAAACTTTTTTTTTTTTGGGGGGGGGGGGGGGGAAGGGGGGGGGGATTCTGAAATAAAGTCACGCGCAATGAACCATGACCTTTCGTTTCCCGCGACATTCAAGTGTACACATCTCTGCAGGTCACTTAAAAAAATAAAAGTCTATTTCTAATTCATCATCAATGTTAATTTGAAACCAGTGCTGAATTTACCATCATAAGCTTTAGCTTAGGGCCCCAACTTGGCTGGGGGCCACTAAAATAGTTCCAGCGATATTTTTAGTTGGAAGAAAGCTCAGAGGAAAACTTGCCTTTGGTTGATTACAAGGGGCCCCACAATTTCAAAAAGCTTAAGGCCTTATCAGGTCTAAATCCGGTCCTGGTTGAAGCGTATATAATGAAAAGTGCATTGTCAATCATCTGCCACACTAAATGAAAACTGCCCATTTTTAATAACCACATTTTAAAAGCTATAAAAAAAAAATAACACGGATGGTTAAACTGTTATTTACTTTTTGATGTCTGAAAATATTCTCTAACGCCTGGCGAGACACATAGACAGAATTTTGAAAATCAAGGCTGAAAATATCTTTTTTTTCTGAAATGAGATGCATTCAAAATACAGACATTAGTTAGGACTAAAGTTGTTGTTTTTTTTTCCACTTTTTCCCTTCTAATTAACTTTTTTCCCCTCACGTGACTATTTCGTTAATTTGAAAAAGAAAACGTCACTCGACACCTGGACACACCTGGACAAAAGAATGATGAAAACGGAGACGCTTGGAGTACGTTCTAGTCAAGGGTTTGGAGCTTCACATTTGGTCAGTTAACAATTTTGTGTCTGTTCCAGTTTGTTAATATTTTTTTTTTTTTTTTTTTTTTTGAGTTGAGGGGTCCCAAACAGAGGATGCACATTCTATTATTGGCCTAACCAAGGTTCTTATTTGATTGATAGAAATTTCTTTTAATAAACCCTAATGTTTTATTTGATTTTTTTTTTTGATAGTTTCATCAATATGGGGATTCCATGACAGTTTTTCATTTATTATAACACCTAGGTATTTTGCGTTTTTAAGTCTGTATTACTGATTTACCGTGAATAAGATAAGTGGAATTAATTTGTTTTAGTTTTTTTTGTGTTACTCTTAATAACTGACATTTTTCTGGGTGGAAATTTTGATTCCGTTTCTGTAATTCATCTAATTCTCTTTGTAAAATTTCTGTGTCCTGTGTTGTTTTTATTGTTCTATATATTATGCAATCTTCTGCAAATAATCTGACTTTTGTTCCTGAAAAAATAACGCAATGTGTTCAATCATGTATGTACATTAAAGTGATGTGCAACGAAAGAAAGAACATAACTATTACTAATGACCAATTTGAGTATCACTAAGAAAGTCAGTTCCAAAAATTCAGAAGTTTATTTTAATAAAATTTGATCTCGCTGAACAGAATCAAGTTTTATTTCTTTTTTCTTTTCAGTTGATTTTTTCTTTCCCTATTGTGCCGATAAGCAGAACTCTCCTCCTCTCCCCCCCACGCACGCACACCTAAGCAACAGCATTAAGTCACAACATTAAATGAGTCAGGAATAAAGCGCATTCGATTTAAGACCCTGATATTCATAATCTTACTTAAAAAGTACTATATTTAAAAAAAAAAAGAAATACACTTTTCCCCATATGATTACAGTATGTATAGGAATCGTTTGTTGCTAAGTATTGACCCCCCCCCCCCCCCCCCACCAGTTACGTTTTAGATCTAGACCAATTCAGGTCCAACACTTGTGCTGCACTTAACTGTTTCTTCAGGATGACTGGATGCATTTTTACGTTTAAATAAACATCTGTGGAATCAATAAGAGGCTCCGAGTGTCACGAACTTATGGAAGCCATAAGTAAGACAATAGGTTGGAATGTTCGCTGAATCTAATCGGGTAGGGTGAAAAAAAATAGATTAGCAAAACATTGTATGCCAACATATGCGTCTCTCTCTCTCTCTCTCTCACTCACTCTCTCTTTCAATCTTTCTTTCTCTCATCTCTTTCTGTCGCTCTCTCTTTCAATCTGTCTCTCTCATCTCTCTCTCTCTCCCCCCCCTTCTCTCTCTCTCTTTCAATCTGTCTCTCTCATCTCTCTCTCCCCCCCCCTCTCTCTCTCTTTCAATCTGTCTCTCTCATCTCTCTCTCCCCCCCCCTCTCTCTCTCTTTCAATCTGTCTCTCTCATCTCTCTCTCTCCCCCCCCTCTCTCTCTCTCTCTTTCAATCTGTCTCTCTCATCTCTCTCTATCTCTCCCCCCCTCTCTCTCTCCCTGTCTCTCTCTCTCTCTTTCAATCTGTCTCTCTCATCTCTCTCTCTCCCCCCCTCTCTCTCTCTCTTTCAATCTGTTTTTCTCTCATCTCCTTCTGTCGCTCTCTCTTTCAATCTGTCTCTCTCATCTCTATCTCTCCCCCCTTCTCTCTCCCCCCCTTCTCTCTCCCCCCCCTCTCTCTCTCTTTCAATCTGTTTTTCTCTCATCTCCTTCTCTCGCTCTCTCTTTCAATCTGTCTCTCTCATCTCTCTCTCTCTCCCCCTTTCTCTCTCTCTCTCTTTCAATCTGTCTCTCTCATCTCTCTCTCCCCCCTCTCTCTCTCTCTTTCAATCTGTCTCTCTCATCTCTCTCTCCCCCCTCTCTCTCTCTCTCTCTCTCTCTCTCTTTCAATCTGTCTCTCTCATCTCTATCTCTCCCCCCCTTCTCTCTCCCCCCCCCCTTCTCTCCCCCCCTCTCTCTCTCTCTTTCAATCTGTTTTTCTCTCATCTCCTTCTGTCGCTCTCTCTTTCAATCTGTCTCTCTCATCTCTCTCTAACTCTCTCCCCCCCTTTCTCTCTCGCTCTCTCTTTCAATCTGTCTCTCTCATCTCTCTCTCTCTCTCATCTCTCTCTCTCTCTCTCTCTCTCTCCTTCTCTTTCTCTTCCTCTCTTCCTGAATGAAAGATATTGTTGCTGTATCGGAATTATGCACAGAACACAGAGACCAGAAGTTCTAGACTAGTCGAAGACGAGACTTTTTGGGGATTAATTTGACTCTTGCTCTATCGACTAGTTTTTATTTCCAAAATAACCAACAAAAACCGAGCGCACATTTTTTGGCATAGAAAAAGTTTGAACAAGCTAACTGCCAATATCATTGTTTTTTTTGTTTTTTTTTCTTGCTTTGTCTGGAGTTTTTCCTTGAACCGATTCCCTACGTTCAAGTCTAACTCAGTTTACGGTCAAAGAAATTTAACAAGCAGAATTGGAAAAATTCTTTAAACCCCCGCAAAGCTTATATAAGTGAAAGAACACCACATTTACAGCCACGCTTCTCAATATTGTAACATTCATTTCCCCTTTTCTATATCAAACAAAATTTATTAATGTACAATATTTAATTAATTAATTGTTATTTTTTAAAAACTGATACATGATTGTTAGGGACAATAAATAATTGTGCAAAGTTTCAACTTGATCCGAGAGAAGGAAGCGGTAGAACTAAGCGTACGCAATTTAACAAAATATTTTCAATCAATCTATAAACTAGTGTCATTCTGCAAGTTTTCACATTCATTGCCTATCTCTCAGTCTTTATTTGCTTTTGGAGGCGCGGTGGCTGAGCGGTAAAGCGCTAGTCTTCCGAACCGGTGTCCAAGGTTCGAATCCTGGTGAAGACTGTGATTTTTAATTTCGGGAATCTTCGGGTGCCTCTGAGTCCATCCAGCACAATTGGGTACCTGACATTAGTTGGGGAAAAGTAAATGCGGTTGGTGGTTGTGCTGGCCACATGACACCCTCGTTAACCGTAGGCCACTGAAACAGATGACCTTTAAATCATCTGCCCTATAGACCACAAGGTCTGAAAGGGGAACGTTTTATTTGTTTTTATTGGTTTTCATTTGGGGCCACCTTATTCACTTCACCTAGGGCCTCCAATTACCTAAGGCCGGCCCTGTAACGCTTTATTACATATATTGAGACTCACGTCCTTAAATGCTTTTCGACCAGTGTTTTGAAAACTTTTCCCTTAACGGAACACTTCGCACATTCTGAGTATTTAGCGGAACACTTTGCTTTATTTATTTTTTTGAGAGATTAATTCCAGCAGTTCGAGGAACACCTATTCAGGCGGAACAGTTTGGGCAAAACTGTTCTAGACCATTACTATTGAAACATAAAAATAACTGAATTTGTTTATTGTAAGTTACTCACATACATGCATAAAAACGACTAACATGTGTACTTATTATAAAGTCTAACTTTTAATGAAGGTAGTTTGAATAAACTAATGTAAATTATAAGAACAGATGGAAGAACTAACAAACAAATGATAAATCCCTCTCTACCCAGAAGAAATGATGAATGCAATAGAGTGTAGAATAAATGAATATTGGACCAGCTCACATCCCAATTACAAGAAAAAGGACGCCTATTATAAGCTATCTCAACATGACCAACCCGTAATTGTTCGACTCAGAACCGGATACAACAGAATGAGACAACATTTGTTCCGGAAGCTAAAGTCGGGACTAGCTTAACTTGCCCTTGTGGAGCATCACCAGAGAATGCTGACCATGTCCTTCAAATCTGCTTACTTTACCAACAGGCCCGAACAAAACTCTGGCCCCAAAACCCTCCAATAGAAGAAAAACGTATCGGAGAACTCCCTGATCTGGAAACCACTGCGCAGTTCATCCCAGATATAAGATTACTGATCTGAACCCCCCGACATGTAAAATGAGAACGAAGAAGAAGAAAAATAAATAAGAAAGGAAATGACTTATATATAGCCTAAGAAATACTTGAGGAAGCTGAAACAGAAGAAATTGCATGTGTCTTAGCCAATGGCACCATTAGGCCTACCTGATTTCCTTTCACTAAAAGCTGGTCTGCTCAAAGTCATATCTGAAAACTGCTGAATCAGAATTGAAAACTATTGGTCTTTGGAAAGTCAGAACACAGAACTAGTGGTCTTTGGAAATTCAGAAGTGAGAAATACTCGTCTTCGGAAAGTCGGAAGTGAGAACTACTGGTCTTTAGAAAGTCAGAAGTGAGAATTACTGGTCTTTAGAAAGTCAGAAGTGAGAATTACTGGTCTTTGGAAAGTCAAAACAAAGAGCTGCTGGCTCTTAGTAAGTCAGAAGTGAGAACTACTGTCTTAAAAAAAAAATATAAAGAATATGATAAAAAGAAGTGTGCCAGTAATTCTAGTCAGTCTTGGCCAAGGGAGAGAAATCTCTCACTCCCAACTAAACAAGGGGGAAGCAAAATACATCTTTTTTTTTTGTCTCCCCTTTCTTGATCACTCAGCATGCGGGCGAAGCAGGATTAAAAAAAAAAAGAAGTCTAGAACCATACCGACTGTAGTGAGAGAAGTGTGTGGAGTGACCTCCTCTTGCTACCTGTACTGTCAAAAGTTATCGCCCTCAGAACGTGAGCTGTGTCGGTCATTTCTTGTTTTAATGAATATCATTAGCCCATGACACGGTCTGGGCTTGTCTTGAAAACTTTTGATCAGCAGACCTGGGACTTTGGCCAGTGATGAGGTGAACCTCTAAATCTAAAACCTACAAAACCTAGTGGGATAGATGTGGATTTCAATGTTCACAGTTGCTTACAGCAGTGCTTAGTTTGGGGAATGTGATAAACACTTGAGTTCAAAAAAAGAGTTTCCATAGTTGGAAGGACTTTTGATTTATGATGTAAGTACAATCTAAATTACACAATCACACATTAATTAATAATTCAAATATCTTTTGTTAAAACTTTAATACGTTCCCATAAGCAAGAAAACAATTAAATCTACGCGCATCCTTATGTTTATCTAGTTGTGCATATTAATTAAATAATTATACGCGGATAAGCTGTCAGTTTTCTGATTCAGGAAATCCGTTCCATGTTATAACGGATCTTGGTCGGAAAGAAGTTTGTCCTAGCGTTTGGAATAGGAAATGTGCCTTTATCTTTGTGACTTTCTATTTTATTAGTGAATGTTTTTATTATGGTTCCGTATTTTATGTATAATCAACACTCTGTCTGGTACAATTGTGTACACGTTATTTCTCCCACTTCCCATTCTCGGATCTATTTAATTATTTGCACAATTATTGACCGTACCTAACAAAACACGAACGGAGACAAGAAAATTAACCAATGGATCAGTGGTAATTAATGTATTGTGTTTGATATAAAAAAGGGAAATAACTCTTACGATATTGAGAGATATGAGTTTTAAAACGATGAGTTATTCTCATTAGACAAGTTTTTCTTTAATCTTCTACCCCGGAATGTCTTTCATTCACTATTGCTTTGAATGTTGTTACTCTGTAGTCAAATGCTTATACTTTTGTTTCAGTTGAGTTACGCGATTTTATTGAATTGAGCATTAATTAGTATGACCAGCTTCATGTTTAAATGCTCTTGTTTATTTAAAAAAAAAGACACGACATTCTGGACTAAGAGATTGTACAAACAGTAGAGTGTTGTTTGTCTAATTTTATTCTCTACTCTATTCTTTTCCCGCAAGCAGCAAAAAAAAAAAAAAAAAAAAAATATTCCTTGAAAATTGTTTTATTTTCCACTGTTGTCTTTCTGCTGTCTTTCTGTTGGCTAGTTCGTCTGCATCTCTTTTCTTGTTACTTTTCTATAAGTAAATGTGTTTGCAAGTTCAGATATTTGTTTACGTGGCTGTACTGCCTTGAGTTATAACACGTTCCATAATGGTCTTGTTGTTCTCCAGAGGACTAGTCGAACATTCGATTCGGTTGCGTACTTTGTTTCAAACACAGACTCCAGTCTTAGTTGGTGATGATTATAAGCTTTTGGTTCAAATATCATATTGGAGCTCTTCAAGTATCTATGGAATGTTCTTGTCAGCACTGCAATGAATGTAATCCTAAATGTTCCCAATCAGGGTCAATAAAGTTGTTTTAGTTTTAGTCTTAATTAAGGAGTGTGCCTTTCAGAAATAAGGTCAACTTGAGAAAGATATTCCTGTATTGATGTAAACTTAACATATTTGCAATTTATGTCAATAAAGTTTTAGTTTTAGTCTATATGCCTTTCAGAAATGAGGTCAACTAAGAAAAAATATTAATAAATAAGAACAAAATATAGGCCTACTGTGATCTTTCTCTCTCTCTCTCTTTCTCCGTTCGATTATGTAAGGTGAGTATCAATTCATAATCAATTATGTTTACGAAATATTTAAATTCTGTCGTTGTAAATGTAAGCAACACGAAATGTAGCCACTGGGGAAAATATATTTATTTCTTATTTGTAATTATTTGTAATTGACCCAAGAAATCGAAATCTAGGCCCATCTTGGCCCATTGAATCTCCTCTCCATGTGGCATGTCTGAAATAATGTTCTGTCTGGGAGGGATGTAATTTGTTTTAATCTGTATCTGATAGTAAACTGTGCGTATCTCTTGGAAGTCTGGATATGATATTACACTGAATGGTGCGCATCTCTTAGAAGTCTGTATATGATATTACAATGAATGGTGCGCATCTCTTAGAAGTCTGTATATGATATTACACTGAATGGTGCACATCTCTTAGAAGTCTGTATATGATAATACACTGAATGGTGCGCATCTCTTAGAAGTCTGTATATGATATTACAATGAATGGTGCGCATCTCTTAGAAGTCTGTATATGATATTACAATGAATGGTGCACATCTCTTAGAAGTCTGTATATGATATTACAATGAATGGTGCGCATCTCTTAGAAGTCTGTATATGATATTACAATGAATGGTGCGCATCTCTTGGAAGTCTGTATCTGATATTACACTAATGGTGAGCATCTCTTAGAAGTCTGTATATGATATTACAATGAATGGTGCGCATCTCTTGGAAGTCTGTATATGATATTACAATGAATGGTGCGCATCTCTTAGAAGTCTGTATATAATATTACACTGAATGGTGCGCATCTCTTAGAAGTCTGTATATGATATTACAATGAATGGTGCGCATCTCTTGGAAGTCTGTATCTGATATTACACTAATGGTGAGCATCTCTTAGAAGTCTGTATATGATATTACAATGAATGGTGCGCATCTCTTGGAAGTCTGTATATGATATTACAATGAATGGTGCGCATCTCTTAGAAGTCTGTATATAATATTACACTGAATGGTGCGCATCTCTTAGAAGTCTGTATATGATATTACAATGAATGGTGCGCATCTCTTAGAAGTCTGTATATGATAATACACTGAATGGTGTTATATGATATTACAATGAATGGTGCGCATTTCCTGTAACAAGTCTTAACAGTATAGTAAAAATAAAGATGTAGATTACATAGTGATAGACTTTCTTACACCACTGAGGTAGTACAGGGAAGGTGGGCAGCCAGGGCGTGGGATACATGTGCATCTGCTATGAGTGTATAGTCCTAAAGGGTGACAAAAGTTTTCGCTCAACTTTTAAAATAATTGTATTTATTTATAAGGCGCTGTTAAGAAACATACTGTAGGCTTAAGTTGCTATAAAAACATAACATGTAAACATACGAGTTACAATGACAAACTAATCTTAAAAGAAGTTTTGAACAGATAGAGCTTCATGTTCTTCTAGAATGTTGTGAAGCATATTGTTTGTTTTGTATGTGATCAATTGCATTAAATTGGATATATGCTAAAAATGTTTCTAAATGAACGAAACAAAAATGGCTATCACTATACATTCTGTGTATACGCCTCTACACCGGTTGGTATTCAACCAAGGGCCCTCGAGACATATCAGGCCCGTGAGGCAGTGTTTTCTGAGCTTCTGCCCCCGATGTAAAACGAAGCCTCAGAGGCTCTTGGTCTCGGTGCTTTTTTTTTTATGTAATGCCTCTCTTGACACGAAATTTATACCGCCCCCACCCCTCGGGGAAACAAAATGTTTGACACCCTGCTCTCTGCGTTCCATTCAGGTCATGCTCATACAGAAATGATCTCTCGGTTTGCAGGTCAGTGAGACAAAAAGTGTTTAATTGCGCAACATGTCCAGCTGTGAGCAGATATTTCCTGCAAATTAATTTTGTTTTAATCTGAAATTATCGAAATGAAATTAAATAAAAAAAATGTCTGAAATGTGTTCTTTAGGTTTTAATAGAATAATTTTTTTTTAAAGTTTTTTTTTTTTCATGTAAAAGAATTATCAAATGAACGAAAATTAGACTCGAAAAAAAAAAGTTTCTTCTATATTTCTTTTTTGTTTTATTTTGTATAAAAAAAATAACGTATTATTAAATCTTATCTTATCTTATATAATACAGACGTTACTTCAAAAAAGAAGATGATTACGTCCTACGCGTCATGCATTTAGTCATGCATATTAACCAATGACTTAAATTCTGCCAAGTCACTGGTTTTCCTGGCTAGCTCAGGCAACCCATTCCATGCTCTAATAGCTCTAGGGAAGAAGGAGTATTTGTACAAATTTGTCCTAGCATATGGGACGAGGAATGTGCCTTTATCTTTGTGTCTTTCAGAGTATTTTATTAAATTTTGTTTTTGTATTTGAAGATTATGGTTCAGTGTTTTATGTATGATTGCTACTTTACTTTTGAGCCTTCTGTCCTGAAGGCTTTCTAAATTTAGTGATTTTACTAAAGGTGTTACTCTAGTCAAATGTGAATATTCGTTTGTTATGAATCTCACTGCTCTATTTTGTGTCTGTTCCAGTTTCTTAATGTTTTCTTGAGTTGAGGGGTCCCAAACGGAGGATGCATATTCTATTATTGGCCTAACCAAGGTTAAGTAACATTTTAGTTTTATGTTCTTATTTGATTTATAGACATTTCTTTTAATAAATCCTAATGCTTTGTTTGATTTTTTTGTAGTTTCATCAATATGTGGATTCCATGATAGTTTTTCATTTATTATAACACCTAGGTATTTTGCGTTTTTAGTCTGTGATACTGGTTTGCCATGAATAAGATAAGTGGAATTAATTTGTTTTAGTTTTTTTGTTACTCTTAACAACTGACATTTTTCTGGGTGGAAAGACATGCTCCAATTTGATTCCCATTTCTGTAATTCATCTAATTCTCTTTGTAAAATATCTGTGTCTTGTGTTGTTTTTATTGTTCTATATATTATGCAATCGTCTGCAAATAATCTGACTTTTGTTCCTGAACTAATGCAATTTGGTAAATCATTTATGTAAATTAAAAATAGTAGTGGACCCAAGACTGTACCTTGAGGTACACCTGAGTTTACTGTTATCGGTGTTGATTTAGAGCCATTTATTATTACAGTTTGTTCTCTCCCTATCAGAAAGTCTTTAATCCACTGATGCAGTGGACCATTAATGCCGAAATATTTTAATTTTTTAAGCAAACTATGGTGGTGAACTTTGTCAAAAGCCTTAGAAAAATCTAGTAAGATAGCATCTATTTGTTCACTATTATCTAAACCTTTTGAAAAATCATCAATTAGTCCTATTAGTTGTGTTATATAATAAAAGAAACGTCATTGTTAAATGTATATATATATACATTATTATGAAATAACATCAAGGATTTTGTCAGCAAAAAGTTTGAAAGATTTAGTTTCATCTAGGTCAATGTTTGTTTTCATCTAGGTCAATGTCTGTTTTAATTCAGACCAATGTCTGTTTTTAGACAGATTGCCATTAAAGTTGCTAATTTCATTAATGAGTCCTGTATTACTACCATTTGGCTTTTTTTTTTGTATTTATCCCTATTTATAAGTAAAGTCAAAGTATGGTTCCGTTTCCTAAATAGATCAAAGTCTGGTTCTTTTTCCTAATTAGGTCAAAGTCTGGTTCTATTTCTAAATAAGGTCAAAGTCTCTTATTCTAAACAAGGTTTTAAAACTCGTATCTAATTTTCCGTTTTGATTGTAGAGTTAAGTCAAAGGTTAAAGTTAACAAGTTTTCACCTCTCTTGAAAGTTTTAGACGTCACTTCCGAAAATGTAGATTAATACGTCCTACTTGAAACCCCTTACAGGACAGCAGGGGTGACCAGTGGACAGAGGATAACCTAGAGGTAAAAGGGCAGCAGGGATGACCAGTGAACAGGGTATAAACTAGAGGTATAAGGGCAGCAGGGATGACCAGTGGACAGAGTATAAACTAGAAGTATAAGGGCAGCAGGGATGACCAGTGGACAGAGGATAAACTAGAGGTATAAGGGCAGCAGGGATGACCAGTGGACAGAGGATAAACTAGAGGTATAAGGGCAGCAGGGATGACCAGTGGACAGAGTATAAACTAGAGGTATAAGGGCAACAGGGATGACCAGTGGACAGAGGATAAACTAGAAGTATAAGGGCAGCAGGGATGACCAGTGGACAGAGTATAAACTAGAGGTATAAGGGCAGCAGGGATGACCAGTGGACAGAGGATAAACTAGAGGTAGAAGGGCAGCAGGGATGACCAGTGGACAGAGCATAACCTAGAGGTAAAAGGGCAGCAGGGATGACCAGTGGACAGAGCATAACCTAGAGGTATAAGGGCAGCAGGGATGACCAGTGGACAGAGTATAAACTAGAGGGGAATCGATTCTACAGTCCGAAGTGTATACCTCAAGGCCACGTCTGAATAGATCTTTCACTTCTCAGAAAAAGAGCGACCTAGCCAATATTCTAACTCACAAAAAGAATGCATTGATAATAAATACTCTCTATTTTCTTTTTAAAATTACTCACAGTCCGAAATTTTGTGCGTGAATTATTAAGTTAAAAAAGAAAAAAATCAACATAGATGTGTTAAAAAAAAAAAAAGACAAAGATTAAAATTAATCCCCAGACTCTTAATCCTTTATATAAATCATTTTGTAATAATGCTTCATTTCCGCTGTCCAGAAACTAAGATCCTACTATATCTGGAAATGACGTCAAGGTGTTATTTTTAATTAGCTCGCTCTCCTCTCACTCTGGGATTACACGTCTGGCCACTCAGACCGTGAACGCATCGACAACAACACAATGAGGGCCTAGGTGTTATAATGACTTTCAGTCGAACAATTGGAGCTGTGAAGAAGCTGAGAACTTGTTGCTTCTATGACACGACATCCCCCTTTGGTTTGATTCGGATAGCTTATATAGTAAAATAAGAAGGATGTAGAAGTTCTTGGAGAAGTTTGGGAAAAAAAAGGGGGGGGGGGGTCAAATGATCTCTCTAACTGGCAGTCTGGGAGTATAATTCACTCTTTATCTTGTACTGTTTTTATTTATTTTCCAATTTCCAGAGAAAACATTTTGCCGGTTATTAATACAATGTTTCATTGTTTGATTTTCTCGTCTGGAAGACAGACGGCAAGGGAGAATAGGAAAGAGATGGGTTTGTTTTTTTTTCCTTCTTTTTCACCTGGCCAGCTTTTTTTGCTTCTGGTCTTATAAGCTCTTCTGCAGTTCTGCAATGGAAAACTAGCTATCTGTTCTTATCAGCTGTACCACACTGCCCTATAGAGTGTTGGTTATACTGAGTAGGTCTGGTAATAAGTTCTGCCTGAGTTACGTTGGAGCGAAAGGGGTTTGAATGACAGTTTTTGTAATGGTGGGCGCAGAGTCTACACAGGGAGGTGGGGTGTGTATACCTTATTCTTTAAAGGTGTTAATATAAAGGTTTAAAGCAACTCATTTCCTTTGCTTTATTATCGTTATTCATTGATTCTATTTAAGTGTTTAATTTTTTCTTCTGTTGTTACAAATTTGATAAAATTTGATTATTAGTAGACTTTCATATGAGAGTGTTGTAACAGTGCTCTGCACTTCTGAGGTCAGCTTTAACGTTAAGAGATGTGTTCATTGACCTGTAGTTTGACCCAAAGTTTGGTTATGAAAACTGTCGTTACCTAAACATCAACTAGCTCATTAAAGATTTTCACGATATTTTTTTAATGCATTAATTTTCTTTTCTTAATAAAATACAGTACCTTATACAATAAAGACAAAGCAATATGGAGAAATATAGAGAGCGATACAAAATGAAAAACAAGGAAAGTTGGGAGAGATGTTGAAATGAACAGACGAACAAAAACAAATGTCAAGGACGTCGTATGGAAAAGTCACTGTAAAACACTAAAAATATAAATGTGAATGAGCTACAAACAAGTTCTGAAATTCTTATCTTATAGAATATACAGACCTTACTGCAAAAAAAGAAGATAGTTACGTCCTACGCATGTTTCAGTTAGTCATGCATGTTAATCAATGACGTAAACTCTGCTAAATCGTTGGTTTTCCTGTCTGATTCAGGCAACCCATTCCGTTTTGTTTTTTTTTTTTAAATTTTTGTTAAGTCGGGTTGTCTTCTCAGTTCGTCTACATAATACATTCACTGCGAGACTTGTGCTTGAGAGGTACAAGTATTGCAGCTCCTCTTGCCATTGGCTAAAGTTGATTCCACTTTCTATCACGTGACCACTACTTTGTGACATGCGCCGTTTTACATAATGACGTTTCAGCGTATTCAGTGGTGAGCACGATCTCGTCCTATTGGTCCACGAAGATGATCACTAGCGTTATCTCCCCTTGTTTACACGAAGCTGGCTTTCATTCTTCTCCTTACATATCCGATTACATTCGGAGCATGAATAAGTTCGGCCTGATTCAACTTGCACTAACTGTAGCTTAGCTCTAGAGCTGACGTTTATCAGTGTCCTAAACCAGTGTTTCTCAGACTGTGTTCCGCGTGACCCTAGTTTTTCCACGAGGCCTGAATATGTGTTCAACGAACTGCAGGAAAAAATTAACTAGTAGGCTAACACATGAATTAATCTCTCCAAAAAAAAAATCGAATTGTTCCGCTAAGTACTCAAAATTTGCGAAGTGTTCCGTTAAGGAAAAAGTTTGGGAACCACTGCTGTAAAGCGTAGAAACATTAAACATCAATGTTAATTATGTGTCTTGAATGGCATGAGCGTGACACCCCCCTCGTTCAAGAGATTGTTATTTCTTATCTTGTTATCTTATTAATTGCAGACGTCACTTAAAAAAAAAACATGATAATTACGTCCTACGCATTTCATGTGTCAATCTAGCCATGCTTGTTAATCAGTGATTTAAGCTCTTCTAAAGTCGTTTGTTTTCCTGGCTGATTCAGGCAACCCATTCCATTTTCTAATGGTACTCGGGAAGAAGGAACACACTTACATTAACTTGTCCTAGCACATGGAATAAGAAATGTGCCTCTATCTTGGTGTCTTTCTGGGTATTTTATTACGTTTTATCTACGTTATTACAGACGTTTTCTAGGCTATTCAGACCAAAAACAATACAACACAATAACACATCGTATAATTTCCTTTCGAAATTGCGTTAACTTCCAGATTGTTATGAAATAATAAGAATTAACAGTAAAGTGTAACAAAGAGCTAAACATCAACTGAAACCAATCAACATCAGTACGGGAACGTTCGGATATTACGTAACGGCTAAAGGGGGAAGGGGGGGCATTCAAATTTGTTACGATTTGTTACAACGGGTCTGAAGAATTGTTACGTAACAAAAAATTCAAATGAAATAATACAACTTTTTTTTAATAGCATTTTGTCATTTTAACTCTCGAGATTATGTTTGTTATGTTATCACAGCGTCTTGAGCATACTTTATGTTTATGTCACCACATCGCCTCGAGCCTACTTTATGTTTATGTCACCACATCACCTCGAGCCTACTTTATGTTTATGTCACCACATCACCTCGAGCCTACTTTATGTTTATGTCACCACATCACCTCGAGCCTACTTTATGTTTATGTCACCACATCACCTCGAGCCTACTTTATGTTTATGTCACCTCATCACCTCGAGCCTACTTTATGTTTATGTCACCACATCGCCTCGAGCCTACTTTATGTTTATGTCACCTCATCACCTCGAGCCTACTTTATGTTTACGTCACCACATCGCCTCGAGCCTACTTTATGTTTATGTCACCTCATCACCTCGAGCCTACATTATGTTTATGTCACCACATCACCTCGAGCCTACTTTATGTTTATGTCACCACATCACCTCGAGCCTACATTATGTTTATGTCACCACATCACCTCGAGCCTACTTTATGTTTATGTCACCACATCGCCTCGAGCCTACTTTATGTTTATGTCACCACATCACCTCGAGCCTACTTTATGTTTATGTCACCACATCACCTCGAGCCTACATTATGTTTATGTCACCACATCACCTCGAGCCTACTTTATGTTTATGTCACCACATCGCCTCGGGCCTACTTTATGTTTATGTCACCACATCACCTCGAGCCTACTTTATGTTTATGTCACCACATCACATCGAGCCTACTTTATGTTTATGTCACCACATCACCTCGAGCCTACTTTATGTTTATGTCACCACATCACCTCGAGCCTACATTATGTTTATGTCACCACATCGCCTCGAGCCTACTTTATGTTTATGTCACCACATCACCTCGAGCCTACATTATGTTTATGTCACCACATCACCTCGAGCCTACTTTATGTTTATGTCACCTCATCACCTCGAGCGTACTTTATGTTTATGTCACCACATCGCCTCGAGCCTACTTTATGTTTATGTCACCACATCACCTCGAGCTTACATTATGTTTATTTCACCACATCGCCTCGAGCCTACTTTATGTTTATGTCACCACATCACCTCGAGCCTACTTTATGTTTATGTCACCACATCGCCTCGAGTCTACTTTATGTTTATGTCACCACATCGCCTCGAGCCTACTTTATGTTTATGTCACCACATCGCCTCGAGCCTACTTTATGTTTATGTCACCTCATCACCTCGAGCCTACTTTATGTTTGTTATGTCACCACATCACCTCGAGCCTACATTATGTTTATGTCACCACATCGCCTCGAGCCTACTTTATGTTTATGTCACCACATTGCCTCGAGCCTACTTTATGTTTATGTCACACATCACCTCGAGCCTAAATTATGTTTATGTCACCACATCGCCACGAGCCTACTTTATGTTTATGTCACCACATCGCCCCGAGCCTACATTATGTTTATGTCACCACATCGCCTCGAGCCTACTTTATGTTTATGTCACACATCACCTCGAGCCTAAATTATGTTTATGTCACCACATCGCCTCGAGCCTACATTATGTTTATTTCACCACATCGCCTCGAGCCTACTTTATGTTTATGTCACCACATCGCCTCGAGCCTACTTTATGTTTATGTCACCACATCACCTCGAGCCTACATTATGTTTATTTCACCACATCGCCTCGAGCCTACTTTATGTTTATGTCACCACATCACCTCGAGCCTACTTTATGTTTATGTCACCACATCGCCTCGAGTCTACTTTATGTTTATGTAACCACATCGCCTCGAGCCTACTTTATGTTTATGTCACCTCATCACCTCGAGCCTACTTTATGTTTGTTATGTCACCACATCACCTCGAGCCTACATTATGTTTATGTCACCACATCGCCTTGAGCCTACTTTATGTTTATGTCACCACATCGCCTCGAGCCTACTTTATGTTTATGTCACACATCACCTCGAGCCTAAATTATGTTTATGTCACCACATCGCCTCGAGCCTAGTTTATGTTTATGTCACCACATCGCCCCGAGCCTACATTATGTTTATGTCACCACATCGCCTCGAGCCTACTTTATGTTTATGTCACCACATCGCCTCGAGCCTACTTTATGTTTATGTCACCACATCACCTCGAGCCTACATTATGTTTATTTCACCACATCGCCTCGAGCCTACTTTATGTTTATGTCACCACATCACCTCGAGCCTACTTTATGTTTATGTCACCACATCGCCTCGAGTCTACTTTATGTTTATGTCACCACATCGCCTCGAGCCTACTTTATGTTTATGTCACCACATCGCCTCGAGCCTACTTTATGTTTATGTCACCTCATCACCTCGAGCCTACTTTATGTTTGTTATGTCACCACATCACCTCGAGCCTACATTATGTTTATGTCACCACATCGCCTCGAGCCTACTTTATGTTTATGTCACCACATCGCCTCGAGCCTACTTTATGTTTATGTCACACATCACCTCGAGCCTAAATTATGTTTATGTCACCACATCGCCTCGAGCCTACTTTATGTTTATGTCACCACATCGCCCCGAGCCTACATTATGTTTATGTCACCACATCGCCTCATGCCTACTTTATGTTTATGTCACCACATCGCCTGGAGCCTACTTTATGTTTATGACACCTCATCACCTCGAGCCTACTTTATGTTTATGTCACCACATCGCCTCGAGCCTACTTTATGTTTATGTCACCACATCGCTTCGAGCCTACTTTATGTTTATGTCACCACATCACCTCGAGCCTACTTTATGTTTATGTCACCACATCACCTCGAGCCTACTTTATGTTTATGTCACCACATCACCTCGAGCCTACTTTATGTTTATGTCACCTCATCACCTCGAGCCTACTTTATGTTTATGTCACCACATCGCCTCGAGCCTACATTATGTTTATGTCACCACATCGCCTTGAGCCTACATTATGTTTATGTCACCACATCGCCTCGAGCCTACATTATGTTTATGTCACCACATCACCTCGAGCCTACATTATGTTTATGTCACCACATCGCCTCGAGCCTACATTATGTTTATGTCACCACATCGCCTCGAGCCTACTTTATGTTTATGTCACCTCATCACCTGGAGCCTACATTATGTTTATGTCACCACATCGCCTCGAGCCTACATTATGTTTATGTCACCACATCGCCTCGAGCCTACTTTATGTCTGTTGACGCGCTTTATAAATGTAAATGTATTATTATTCACAGGTACAGTGGTGCCTTGACTTTCACTTTCCATTGTGTTGTGGAAGATTTTCGGTGTGTGTGTGTGTTTGTCGTGGAGTGTAATTGTCATCCTTAAGCATAGTCCTGCACCTGCCCAGTGGTTGAATGGGTCAGCTTAGCGGGGGTAACGTGAGAACAGGACTGCAGAACGACAGTTGAACGTCTAGGCCTGTCTGTGTAGGGTGTGGGAAAGAAACTTAGAAGTGGACAAAGTGCTGCCGGTGGATATAGTGTTGTGAGACGGTTACTATGTGTGGTCAACCGTGACACACGGTCAAGTGTTGGGTATCGGAGAGTTAGGGGACTTGCGGGAAGTGACGAATGTGTTGAGATTATGCATAAGGAAATCATCGAGTGGAGTTGGTTATCTGCAGATAATGTTCGCCTTGTAAATATGTTACGTTTGCATGCTGCACAATAAAAGGCAGTTTATACTTAAGAGGACTTGTTTCTTGACAACGAGCTTCTTACTTTGATTTGATGTTTCTGTTTCACTTTGAACAATCCTTCATTTTCGAGGACAACACATGAGTCAGTCAAACGAATGAACCAAAATCATTAATTATTTAGTAGTAAATCATTAATTTTGTTTTATATAGAAAAAGATTAGACAATACCTTGTATGAATGTGAAATATGGCAGAACTTTGACGGTACTGTCACTTTTTATACTCTGATAGCTGAGGCCAATGCTTTTTCGCTGTCCACAGCTTTCTTAGTTACCATCTCTCTCCACATGGAGACGCTGTGTCTGAGCTGCAAAGTGGGCGTCCCTGGTTCAAATCCTGAGCTCTAATGGGTACCTGACATTAGTCGGGGTAAAGTACAGGCGGTTGGTCGTTGTGCTGGCCACATGACACCCACGCTAACCGTGGGCAACAGAAACGGATGACCTTTACATCATCTGCCCCATAGGTCAATTTGTATGAAAAGGGAATTTAACTTTACATGAATAATTGTGCACAATTTCAACTTTATCTCTCTCCTGTAAGTGCATGAACACAGTGTATAATAATCGTAGCAGAGGGTAATTACATGAAAGCATTGTATAGATAGCGAAATGGTTCAATGAGTGGAACGGTCGCCGAATGGTCCTAGCGTAAAACAAAATACATGAATATTTCAAACGAATATTTTGTTTGGTTGTAAATAAAGGGATTTGAAATAGTGTATAAATAATTCTATATATTTTTCTTTTATTTCCTTTTTTTTCCCCACTTTTCTCTCTCAACAATTTTCCGCCTAATCATATTTTCCCCCCGAACAGCAGACGAGCTAGTTGTCTCCCATTATCAGACGTCAATATTATAAATAGATTTCCACGCTTTCTTTATTAAAAAAAAATGACTGTCAACATCTTGTTTTTCTATTTTTTTTGGGTGATAAGATAAAGTGATCTAATTATTTGCTATATCAATACACACCAGCGCTAGTTGTGCGGGAGGGAAAAGATGATACCAGAATTTAAAAAGTACACGATTCCATTTAAAATAAAACATTTCCTCCTCTGTTCTGTTAAAGCAGCGGTTCTCAGCCTTGTTTGCTCGGCGACCCCTTATTATAATCCCCCACTCTGCCGCGACCCCCACCCACACAGCAATAGAAGAATAGACAATAACAATCTATATTTTCGATGGTCTTAGGCGACCCCTGGCAAATCGTCAATCGACCCCCAAGGGGGTCGCGATCCACAGGTTGAGAACCCCTGTGTTAAAGGGTTGATCGTTAAAAGTTGTAAGAACAAGCTAATATCACAAAGATGATGAGACATCAGAGCTATATTGTTATAACCTTGCCATGCACACCGCCATCCAAGATAGTGCAGAAGGTGCGCACTATTAGAGACTAGTCTAAGAAGGATTTTGACAATAGAAGAAAGATAGCGAAGTCCCGCCCAAGTCTGGAGCCAACGAAGATGCTGTGTTTAAGGCAGACGTTGCTCTATATGTTTGTAATGCCCCCATGTAAATAAACATCTATGTAAAATGTTTGATTGTAAAATGTATGTATATCGTTGAGGTGCCCTCGTAAGATATTACAATATACAAATATATACAGTATACAATCGCTAACACATTATACGCGGCTAACATGTTTCTTATGCGCTCCATAAACTTGCATGTTAATGGTCTCCCTTTTCTCCCCCTCTTCAAAACCTAGAGAAAAATGGCCTTCTGTGCATGGCTCAATGAGCATGTAATTCGCTCTTTTTTTTGGTTGGCTTAGACCAGCGGTTCTCAACCTTTTAAGCTCGGCGACCCCTTTTTACAATCCTTCACTATGCCGCGTCTTCCCCCCCACCCTCACACACACACACACAGCAATGGAAGAATAGACACTGTGATGTTGCTAGTTCAGGCTGTCTTGAAGTCAACCAATTACTCTGCAATCGTTTGGGTGTAATTGTTCGGGTGTATTACGTGTAGTTGACCAACAACACAAACAAGAACTATACAACACCTGTTTTAACAAGTGGAGAGATGTAGTCAACGATGATGAACAAGTTTATATGGATTTATTCTGATAAAAGGCCACAGTAGAAGTCTCTGTCACTAAACACGTCGTTACCCTGGAATGTTCTATCGCTAACTGATTTTCCGGTCTCTAACCCAACATATCCCAAACGTCACTAGTCCCGTTCAATATGCGTCTACTATGGTGCGTCGCTAAATAACTAAAATAACTAACCTATATAAATAAGGTGTCTAACAGATTCCTCCCCCCCTTGAAAAAAAAATATGTCAATATTTTTCCACTACTGTCAAGTCTTACAAGGGCATTTTCAATTTAAGGGGAAGACCACAAACATAAAATCTTGACATCTTCATCTTGACATCTTCATCTTGACAGTTCCTCATATTCATGTCAATGTTCATAACAGTTCATAACATTCCAAAATCATCTTCATTGGTACACAGTTCATCATGGAGGAAAATGTGGCATCTTATTGGCATGTCCTACACATCTCAAATGTTCTTCACTGGCAGTAATCTGATAAAATACAATATTTCAAAAAACAATTACAGACTTTATTTACACATTCAATACATTTTTTTCTTACCACCCTTTTATACGCTTTTGTCCATTTTTCTTTTATACTCACCCTTTTCCATAGAACTAACTTTCGTCAATGATATATGAAATGATTCACACAAAAAAAAATATCCATACTTACTTTTAAATGCTTAACATCAAATTTACTTATCTCCCTTTTCCATAACATATAAATGGTGTCAATATATTAATATATAGTACATAATCAATATAATCATAGTTTATTTACAAAATTATTTCACTTCAATGTCATTCTAGACAATAGATCAGCTACAATATTCACAGATCCACTAATAGCTTTCACTTCAAATTTATACTCCTGTAGTGCTAAGAACCATCTATAAACACGACTGTTTTTCATGCTCTTTTGCTGTATATACTGAATAGGTTTATGATCAGTTAATAATATGAATTTCCTTCCTATTAAATAGCTCTCTAGCTTAGTAATTACCCATATTACAGCTAAGGCTTCTCTTTCAATGACACTATATTTTTTCTCTGCCTCTGACAATTTTCTGCTTACATATAATATAGGATGTAAGTTATCATAGTTCTGCATTAAACAACCACCAATAGCATTACCAGATGCATCAGTTGTGACATAAAATATTTTGTCTTTATCAGGTAGTCTTAATATTAGTTCATGACTAAAAACATCTTTAATTCTGTCAATAGCTTTCACACATTCCTCATTACAAACTACTTTTTGAGGTTTTCCTTTTTTAAGTAAGTCATTTAATGGATTCACTATTTCTGCTAAGTTCTTTATAAACTTTCTGTAATAATTTACTATTCCTAATATGCTTTTAATTTGTCTTTTTGTTGTAGGTATTTCAATATTAAGTACTTTCTTTATGTTATCTTCAATAGGGCTAATCATGTTGTTATTTACTTTATGTCCTAAGAAAATTATTTCCTCCAATCCTATTTCTACTTTTTCTGCTTGAATTGTAAGTCCACTTTCTTTTATTATTTTGAACACTTCTTTTACATCTACCAAATGTTCCTCCCAACTATTATTAAAAATACATATGTCATCCAAATAGCAAATAACATTTTCTTTGTTTCCAATTATCATGTTCATCATTCTATTAAATGTGGCAGGTGCATTTACTAATCCAAAACTCATATAATTCCATTGAAAAATACCATATGGTGTTACAAATGCTGTGTAAGGTTTTGCATTTTCTGTTAAAGGTATTTGCCAATAACCTTTAGTTAAATCCAATTTAGTAAAAAATTTTGCTCCATTTAATTTATGTAAAATATCCTCTATATTTGGCATTGGATATGGGTCAAATTCTGTGATGTTGTTAAGTTTCCTATAATCAATACATAACCTTATATCTCCATTCTTCTTTTTGGCTATCACAATTGGTGAAGCATAAGGAGATGTTGATGGCTCAATTATACCTGATTCTAGTAAATTATCTATTTCTTTCTTTACTTTGTCTTGTAAATGTAGCGGTATTCTATATGGCTTAAGCTTGATAGGTTTTGGATCTGTTACTTTAATGTCATGTTTAATAATATTAGTTTTTCCTGGTATGCTGGAAAAAATTTCTTTGTATTCCTGTATTATTTTAGTTATATCTTTTGACTTTTCCTTAGTTAAATTATTAAGATTAATCTTTTGCCAAGTTTGATTCTCTTTTGTTTCTATTACAGGTATTTCCTTAATATCATTTTCATTATGATTTTCATTTGTTATTATCATCAGGCATTCTTCTCTTTCTGAAAATTTATTTTCTATTTCCTCCTGAATGTTTTGTATTAACTCATCTTCTCTATCATGATACAGTTTCAAATTATTTATGTGATATGTTTTAATTTTCCCATTTATTTCAATTTGATAATTCACATCACTAATTTGTTTTATCACCTTAAATGGACCTTTCCATTGTTTACCAATTTTATTTTTCAGGTCATTTATCAATATTAATACATTGTTTCCTACTTCTAGTGTTTTCAATTGTCTTTTCTTATTTAAATTCTCATGAGCACTTTGTTTGTACTTCTTATTGTTGTTATATGCTTGAGTCCATATTTCTTTCAATTCTGTTGTGATTGTTGTTTCACTGTCATTATTTAATTTATTCTCATTGTCTATTAGATTTTCTTTAAAAACATCTAATTCATCTCTGGGTTTTCTTCCATGTATTATTTCATATGGTGAAAATCGTGTTGCTTCATGGATGTTGTTTCTATGAGCAAATAGTACATAGTTAATGTAATGATCCCACTTGTTCTGATTATTCTGAATTATTTTTGTTAGTGATCTTTTTAATGAACCACCATATCGTTCACATAAACCGTTACTCGCCGGGTGGTAAACCGAAGAGTATATGTGTTGTATATTGTATTGTTTAGTCCATTTCTTAAATTGTTCTGACTTAAACTGAGATCCCTGATCACTCAATATAATTTTAGGTATACCATGTCTTGTAATTACTTTTTGAGTTATGGCATTAATGATATTCTCTGCACTTGTATTTGATAATGGGATTGCCTCTGGATATCTACTAAACATGTCTATTACTGTTAGAATGTATTTGTTATTATTTTCTGTTTGAATTAAAGGACCTATTAAATCAATAGATACTTTCTGAAATGGTGCTGTAGGTTCATCCATTTCTTGAATGGGTGCTTTATTCACTAGACTTTTGTTAGATCTCTTTTGACATATGTCACATAAGTTTATGTATTTGTTGATTGTTGCTTTCATTTTGGGCCAAAATACTTGTTTTGACAAATTCCTATAACATTTCTTTACTCCCCTATGTGCTGCTAAATTATTATCATGTGTCATGATTAAAACATCTTTCCAATATTTCTGTGGTAAGACAAGTTGTTTTATTTTCTTGTTATCATTACTTGTTTGTCTAAATAATATTTTATTCTCTATACAAAATTTCTCCATTGGATTATTATTGTTTTTATCTGATATTCTTGAATAAATTTTCCCAATAATATTATCATTCATTTGTTCTAATGCAAATGTGGGTGTTGTTTCTTTTTCACTTTGAGATATTTGTGTTTCAAGACTATTTTGTGTTTCATTTTCTATCTCTTTTTCCTTAACATCTGTATTTTCTATTTGTATTACATTACTGGTTTCTTTTTCTTTATCATTACTAATTACATTTATTGTATTTTCCTGTTTCTCATCTTGTTTATCCATTGATCTTGTTATTACCATACTTGTTATATTTTGTGTTTCTATGTTTTCATGATTTTGTCTTATGTTTTTGTATTTGTTTTGCCAGTCTTCTAATTCTTTTCTTGAACATTCTTTAACTCCTTTTATGTTTCCTACTAACATATCATATCTCATTTCTGGTATTGCAATGCCATCACAATAACCAGTGAAAAATGGGGTTTCAATGTACACCCTTATAGCTTTAAATTCCCTTACAGTGCCATCTGCTAATTCTACTTTCCTAGTAAACCCTTTATACCAATGAGGTTTGACAAATTTAGTTTTTACTGCCAAAGTGTTACAACCTGAATCCCTGATTAATTCCACCGGAATTCTATCTACAAACCCTGGGTACACTGCAAAATTGTTCCTATTTCCTTCCATGAAATATACCCTATCTGTACCTTTATTTTTGTATTCCCTACTGTAACTCCTATTTCTATAATTTCCCCTGTCATTCCTATCTCTACTCCTATATCTACTGTTATTTTGTTCATTGTATCTATTTCTACTTCCAGACCTGCTATTCCCTCTTCTACAGTTAGCTGCTATATGACCTTTTCCTTGACATTTAAAACAGGTTATTTCACTATATTTTCTATTTCCACTATTTGATCTGTTTCTATTTCTACTTCTATCAACATTTTCTTTGGTGTATCCTATTAAATCTACTTTGCTCTTATCCCTATCAGAAAATGGTTTATTTGGATAAGCATTTTTGTATACTCTCATTATCTCTGTTATTTCATCTATAGTTTTGGGGTTTCTTTCTCTAATAAAAGATTGTAATTGAGAATCACATTTATTTACAAAGTTGTCCACTAAAATAAAATTTTTTAATCCCTCATAAGAGTTATTCACTTTTTCTAATTTTACCCACTTATTGAAAAAATCCTTTTCCATATTAATGGTAGTTTGGGGTTCTATTTCTAATGATGGTATATTGTCAAAGTATTTCTTTCTAAAAGTTGTAGCATTATGACCATAGGCATTCAATAACTCTTTTTTTAAAACCTGATAGCTATCATCAATATGATGGTCATGATTTTGGCATATTGTTAGAGCTTGACCATGAACAAAGTCTATCAGTATTTCAGACCACTCTTCTTCTGGCATATTAAATGTAGACATTTTTGCCTCATATCTTTTCAGAAAATCACCAATGTCATCCTTCTGTTCATCAAAACTTTGTATCTTTCTCTTTAGCCATGTCTGCGAATTAGGGTTGTCTCTTTGTGTGGTATGATTATTTGAGTTATTTCCTTGTTCAGCTTGAGTTCTGGCTTGTGCTGCATCCAATCTCATCTTTTCCATTTTAGCTTCATGTTCTCTAATTTTTTCTCTCTCTTTGTCTTGCCTTTCTTGGTCCTCTTTTTGCTTCTCATATTCTTCCTTTCTGATCCTTTCTTGTCTTTCTATCTCTTGTCTTTTTTCTTCTTTTTGTCTCTCCATTTCTTCCTTCACAACTTGCTGTACATAAGCTGCTAAGTCCTTTCCTTTTAACTCCATGGCCTTTCCATCCTGCATAGCTGCTTCCTTAACCTCCTTAAGGTCCACATATGATGATGTAGCCATTGTGTTTTATATTTTATATATATTTTTACTTAGCCTATATTGGTTTTTACACACTTTTATACCAGTTTTAAGTGTTATGTCTCTATCTATAGATTTAGTAAATGAGTAAATCTAGTCTGAGTTATTATGGTTATATTCAAATCTGTATATTAGGTCCAGTATTACACAAATTTAAATCTAGTATATTATAGTATGTATAATAATACTATTTAGATCTATAGTTATCAAGAGCACTATGACTTTTAGATCTAGTATGAATAACTATGATCAATTTTAAAATCTGGTATGACTGAAATGTCTAGAGTAAGTTCAAAGACTGTCTAGAGTCTAGATCTAGAATAGATTGTGGTTCTATTTAACCATACGAAATAAATATATGTATACAATGTCAAATATATCTTCAACAAGATATATATATCTAGAATGTACTACCTTCATTCATCTTTCAATTAATAATATTCTCAAATTAGAGTCTAGATAATCAAATGTACCAAAGAGATGTACAACAATTTGCAGATCTAAATTTAGCCAGACGACAGTGTTTGACTACATAGCCAGTTTCGGCATTATTCTCATGGCAAAATCATATTTGATTTTAACCGCTCAAACTAAAATTATTTTAGTCTGATTCACAATGAAAGAATCCTACCCGCACTTTCTATCATTAAGTGAAAAAAAAATACAGATCTAATTAAATTAATAAAAATAAATAATTTAAAATAATATAAACAAATGAAATAATTAAATGAGACTATCGCTATGGGTTGGGATATGACAATATGGCACACAATGATAACGTCACGAAGTAACCAGGCAACAACGGATATGACGTTTACACAAACAAAACAAATTACAATCCTAAACGTATATTATAGTTTTTCATCTAAATTACGTCTTCTACCCCGACGGGTTTTAAGGCGCACCACCTGATTTTACTCAGGCTAACGTACCAAATTTAGACAAAATCTATTTCTAAGGGCAATCTAAACATATACTAATAAGAAAAATGGCACTTAGCTTTTGATAAGAAAGATCCCTTTGTTCGGACTCCCGAATATGCTAGATCACAACAAATTCTACTGCTTCTCTTCCAGTTCTGACTCTGTTCTCCGGTGCTACCAGTATCCCACGTAATGCCACAGATGTCCTGATATGCCACAGCAAAATGTTTCAGTTCCTTCGACGACTGTTGATGACCGTATGTGTAGTTCCGACGACTTAGTGTACACAGTTACTGACGAATAGGTTAACGGTTCTTCTGGCGATGACTTGACTTGTGTAGATGACTACTGACAAATAACAGTCTCTTGACGGCAACTTGATCTGGACGACTGACGAATAACGAATTTCTTGACGATGACTTGATCTGGGTTGACGAATAACGACTTTCTTGACGATGACTTGATCTGGGCTGACGAATAACGGTTCTCTAAAATAGTTCACTGCTTCTGCTGCTACTCTGGTAGTACGACGAAGTTTGCTGTTGTACTCTGCTTCACTAGACCAAACTGTCCAATGTAGACTATATAGGTGAGACCAAGGTCACCTCCGACGACGTTCCGTTATACGACTAACGGTTTTCAACGAAATTAAGTGGATGTAGCTGTTTCCACAACTTCACTGCTAACAAGTCTAGGTATGGTCTAGACCGACGAATACTAGATATATCAATGTTCAGTACTGATAAAGATTACTTTACTAACCTTCCAAAGGTTAAACACAGTGACCGTTATAAAAGTGGCAAGCAACCGGTTCAATGAGCAAACTGCTCCACAAGAATCTCTCCAAGGGTAAGACGACAGAGCGATTTCGATTTAGTTAGCTACCAAACTTGTAGTACTCACAATACTTCTGACAGCGGGCAAACTGTCCTTCTCGAACTGACGAGGTAAAACTTGATACTCAATGTGGCTCCTATGACGAAGAAAAAATATGTCCAACAGGTTCACTAACGATCTCTCACCCGTTATGAATGAACGGTTTCTCTGGTTGTAGGTCGATTCAGCATATGAAGATCAGGCGTTGCGATGATTACGGTCCTGACGAAGGTCACCCTGAGTTAACGGCTCGTTGAACGTGCGATCAAACAGGCGACGACTGCATGTAGATCTAGAACAAAGTCACTCTGCGATGCTGCTGTGTTCAGCCGTACTCCGATGAAATCTTATAACTTCGAGTGCACGACCCTCACCTGAGTAAACGTTCTGCTTCGAGGTCCGGTTCGATGTTCGGGCTTCGGGCGTCGGGGGTCGCCACTGTGATGTTGCTAGTTCAGGCTGTCTTGAAGTCAACCAATTACTCTGCAATCGTTTGGGTGTAATTGTTCGGGTGTATTACGTGTAGTTGACCAACAACACAAACAAGAACTATACAACACCTGTTTTAACAAGTGGAGAGATGTAGTCAACGATGATGAACAAGTTTATATGGATTTATTCTGATAAAAGGCCACAGTAGAAGTCTCTGTCACTAAACACGTCGTTACCCTGGAATGTTCTATCGCTAACTGATTTTCCGGTCTCTAACCCAACATATCCCAAACGTCACTAGTCCCGTTCAATATGCGTCTACTATGGTGCGTCGCTAAATAACTAAAATAACTAACCTATATAAATAAGGTGTCTAACAACACACAAAAAATCCATATTTTCGATGGTCTTAGGCGACCCCTGGCAAATCGTCAATCGACCCCCAAAGGGGTCGCGACCCACAGGTTTGAGAACCCCTGGCTTAGACAGAACCACGTGGTTCACAAGTCTCAAGGCTAAAATGTTCTATTTATAGTTCAAGGAGTAGCCTTGTGGAATGTAGAAATAATACATTAAGTTTTTTTTGTTTTTTTTTACAAAAGGATTTTGGGTTTAGTACTTGGATGATTTCATCATGTCTTTTCTGCAGTGGCGTGGCTAGGGTATACGATGTCCAGTGCGGGAGCTCCTCATGATGCCACCTCCAAAACAAACAAACAAACAAAAATAATGAGATAAAACACAATAGACTTTTTTTTTATTGCTAATTAGGAAAACAACAACAACAAAACAAAAAACAAACAAAAAACAAATAAAACAACAACTAAAAGATGCTAAAAAAAAAAAAATCTTACGTGCCTTCTCATTGTTATTAAATTTTTCCATCGGCAATTATTGTATGGATAAAATTGCCAAATTAGTGAGTGGACAATTTTTTCATCTTTAATCGCCATTAATTATTGATTCAAAATGAGTCTGAAAAAAAAAAAACAACTTCTTTCGCATATAGCCAAACTTACCGCTATTGCTAAAAATATTGAAATCAAGATGACAATATTGGGGGCTGAATTATCATGCCGATTTTTTTTTATTTTTTTATGAAGCTCAAAATCTCTTACAGATTTTTGAACATAGAAACTGATTACTGTAGTAACAACTGACGCCCATGGGTAACATACGTTTATTGACTAGACATTAAAATACAATAAATTAAAATGTACTCTATAAAATAGTAATAGGAAGTGGTTCAAACATTTATTTTAAACAAATTATAAAAACAATGTCTACTTGAATAGAGTACGTAATCATCTTCTTTTTGAAGTAACGTCTGTATTATATAAGATAAGATAAGATAAGATAAGAACATAATTCAACATTGAATCTATATATCCTACTCCAACATCCAAAAATGTGTTATTAGTGAAGATCAATGATCTTCTGGAAGTCTACGGCTGTACTTCTGAACTCATCAACTGCATCTCTTGATACAGACTCTACTTCCTCACGTCATACCAACTCTCTCTTTCTCTCTTCTCGGCGATGCAGTCATAGTAAATATTCAGGGCTTCAAGCCACACTGACACTGGCCCAACTAAAAGTGGATAGATGACATGTCTTTCAACAGCAACAACATCTGATATTAGACCAAACAGTACTTAAGTCAATAGCATGACCTTATCTTACACTTTACAGGGCTACTTGCATTCTATATACACATTACGCTTTGCTCATTCCCGTAAATTAAAACATTGAGGAGTCATTCACAACCGAGGTTAATTGGAGTCATCCAGACACAAGTTCTAATAAACATACTAAAACATAAGTATGAAGATACTGACATTCCTCACCCTCTTTCTCTGCCCTATTTCTCTTCATTACCTTCTGTCTCTGCTCTTTTTCTCTTCATTACCTTCTGTCTCTGCTCTTTTTCTCTTCATTACCTTCTGTCTCTCTCTTTTTCTCTTCATTACCCTCTGTCTCTGCCCTATTTCTCTTTATAACCATTTATCTCTGCCCTATTTATTTTCATTACCCTCTGTCTCTGCCCTATTTCTCATCATAACCATCTGTCTCTGCCCTATTTCATTTCATTACTCTCTGTCTCTGCCCTATTGCTCTTGATTACCCTCTGTCTCTGCCCTATTTCTCTTTATTACCCTCTGTCTATGCTCTTTTTCTCTTCCTTACACTCTGTCTCTGCCCTATTTCTCTTCATTACCATCTGTCTCTGCCCTATTTCTCTTCATAACCATCTATCTCTTATATCGTCCTCTTCATTACCTTCTGTCTCTGCTTTTTTTCTCTTCATTACCCTCTGTCTCTGCCCTATTTCTCTTTATAACCATCTATCTCTGCCCTATTTATTTTCATTACCCTCTGTCTCTGTCCTATTTCTCTTCATAACCATCTGTCTCTGCTCTATTTCTTTTCATTACCCTCTGTCTCTGCCCTATTGCTCTTAATTACCCTCTGTCTCTGCCCTATTTCTCTTCATTACCCTCTGTCTCTTATATCGTCCTCTTTATTACCATCTATGCCTGCTCTCTCTCTCTTTCTCTCTGTTGCTTTTCTCTTCCTCTTTCATGCACCGAATTCCCTCTCCCAATTCTACCCCACCCCAAGTACCTTCATATCTTTCTATCTCCTGAAGTATTTAGTCTGCTTCATTCCTCCCTCCGCCTATCTCTTGCTATATCTGTCGTCTGCTGTTCTTCCATTGTCAATAATCGTCAGCGTCAGTTCTTATTGCCAAAATTAACCCTAATAGCTGGGAAGACTTGAGAGTGTAACTAATAGAGAACGAAATGTGGCGGGCTTTTTAAAAGTGCACAATCGTCTGCTGCAAACACGATTCCAGACGACTGGAGTTTTGACTGCATTAGACTCAGCGAACCCTCCCCCCCCCAGTTATTGTTTTGTCTCAGACGTTAAGTGCAGGATCGTGTTGGTCTGCTGACGCTGGAGAAGTACTCACTTCGTGCCCTGCATCGACTTTAATGAGGTTCACGCTTCACCTGTCCTAAACACGCGACAGCAGAGCGAGACAAGAAACGCCGCCATTGTGCTGCCATCAATGATCTGGCGGGTTACGCAAGGGCTGTAACTCTTTGGGCTAAGTGCCTGGGTGATTCCTTCCTCCTCAAAAATGCTTCCGGTACGTTATTGGATTCGAAGAGATTTTTTTTTTTTTTTTTAAGGTATAAATTCACCTGTTCTTTTTAAGTCTTTTAAAGTGTAGATTGTTTTCTTTGTGGTTTTACAGTCTGTGGTATCCGAACTTTGATATAGCTACTACTCCGTGGTTATCTGTAGATAATGTTTGAGATTTAATTGCGAATATATAGATATATACATATTTAAAAAAGAAGATTTACTAAAAAAGATACATAGTTTCACAACTTAAGGATCCCAGAATGCAACGTTTTCTTTAATAAATAAACAGTTTTTTTCTACTCTCTCTCTCTCTCTCTCTCTTTCTCTCTCTCGAAAATATGTGTTTTTGTTTGTAAGCGAACGTTTCATACACGTATAGAAGACCAGTTGATACGACACTAAGACACCAAAGATTATACAAATGCTCTTTATCAGCACAGGGTAACTTTGTTTAATACGCTAAGTTTAGACACGGGGGGTTAATAAAGATGCTGTGCTGGGTATTACGCATACCTTTTGAAATGTTGGGATATTGTTTGATGTGGGATATGCAGAAAAATATTTTAAAAAAATATTTTCCTCATTAATCCATGTAGCAGGAAAATATCAACCCAGAACAACCTAGAACTGCCTTCGACAGGTGCGTGGGTAGAATGAAGAAAATTTACACATTGGCAGCGTCACAAGGATTCCAACTCTGAGCCTTTTACTCGGCACCCAAGTGTTTTTGCGCCTATGACAAAATAAGTTCCTTGCCAGATGCCAAATGGATTCGCAGTTTAAACAAATATCAATACCCAGAATTTTATTACCAGGGGGAATAATTTTTCTTTTTCTCACTACAGTACCGCGCTCGAGTGAGAGGTAAGGATATTTCACCCCCCACAACACACCACACACATAAAGATCAGCTAGTGCGTACACCAGGCATAGCCTAATTTTTTTATGCCAGAAAAGCTTCGTAGCAGTTTCCTTCTTTTCTTCTAGTTTGTTGTTGTGTGTCACATTGTTGTGTGTGTCACATTGTTGTGTGTGTCACATTGTTGTGTGTGTCACATTGTTGTGTGTGTCACATTGTTTTGTAAAGCTTAACTTGCACCCGTGTCTTTTTCACGCGTGTGTAAAGAGTATATACCCTCTGTTTTAACATAATTAAGTTGCGTGATATTTATTTATTGAAACTTCTTGAAACATGTTTATGAAATGACATTTTATTCTAATTTTTTTGTTCATTATTGTTTATATTGTCTGATTCTACTAATTCTTCTCTCAAATCAAGGCCGGAGTAAGCGCTGAAATCCGAGTCTCTAGAAAAAGCATTAAATCTAGAACATTCCATGACAAGTGCAACTTAATGTTGTAATTATAATCATTTTAAATAATACACTATCTGTTTTTTTTTTTTGTATAAAAACTTTTGTATTATGTTTTTCAACATTATCCTGTGTTTGAATTATAGTCTGTTTTACGATCAGATTGCTTGTCTATAATTAACTGCTTCACGTAGCATCAGTAATAAGAGTGAAGGTGTGTATAAAAAGTTCTAATAAGTAACGATGGTAGGATTTAATTATTGCACACCATGACCATCTCAAAACGTACCTGCGTATTTTCGTCTAAAAGTTGATTTAAATCCAGGAATGAATGAACGATTAAGTAGATTAGATGCAGCCCAAAGCTTTGTTGGTTCCACATAATTACGTCCTAGGCCAGGAGTGGCCAACCTTTTGGTTCCACATAATTACGTCCTAGGCCAGGAGTGGCCAACCTTTTGGTTCCACATAATTACGACCTAGGCCAGGAGTGGCCAACCTTTTGGTTCCACATAATTACGTCCTAGGCCAGGAGTGGCCAACCTTTTGGTTCCACATAATTACGTCCTAGGCCAGGAGTGGCCAACCTTTTGGTTCCACATAATTACGTCCTAGGCCAGGAGTGGCCAACCTTTTGGTTCCACATAATTACGTCCTAGGCCAGGAGTGGCCAACCTTTTGGTTCCATGCGCCAATTTTTTTCCCACTCCTGATTCAGATTCGCCACTTACAATTTGGCAAGTTTCAGTCTTTGAAAGAATGATAACCTATACATGTTTGGTTTGTTAGACACGTTTTGTGTATAGCTGATGTGGAGTTTAAAAAAAAAAAACTTTACTTATTCAGTTGTTCCTTGTTAACATTGTAAGTTTACATTTATACTTTGCATCTATTATTTCTTTAAGACCTATAGACTTCTTATAATTTGTGAACACTGATACCAGTTTTAAATGTAAAAAATATAAACATTTAGGCAATATATTTTTTTTTCAATTTGCTCTGCCTTCACTCTGTTCTAAATCTATAATATTAAGATATAATTTCGTGGCCGCAGTTTTTTTTAAATATTATTTATGAATGAAAATACTTGCTGGCATCAGAATCTGACAGGCACAAACAAGATTACAGTTACAGTAACTCTAGTAGTCATTGGCGACTTAGTTTACTTTAATTAACTTTATTTAACGGATGATTTCCTAGACGTGACTTTGTTTCCTTAAATATGTCTGGTCATCTGGTTTTTCCGTAGAGGGACAAGGCCAACAAGTTCTTTAAAAATGTTGAATTTATCATCATTTTTTTTTCTAATAGCAAAAGCTTAAATAGGTAACATAAAAAAATGTTCAAGACAAAAGAAAAATAAACACAGCATAGTGTGCTCCATAAATCACAATAACGGGTCTGATTAGTTGTATAAACATATCGGTCAATTAATATTAACACCCAGTAGATTAAATACATGTGAAACTTTTTTTTTTTCAATTTTTTTTTAAATATCATTTTTAGGGATTAGGCAAGCTTTTTCTTGATTTTTGTTTTCTCGGGGTGCAGTGCGCCACTTCTAATTGTGCAATGCGCTACCCTTTGGCGCATGCGCCATAGTTTGGCCACCCCTGTCCGAGGCGCATTCCTGTATTAATGTATTCATGATTGATAACTTGAGACTTCAACTCTGCTGGGTCATTCGTTTTCTTGGCTTGATTTATTAATTTTAACATTGAAATGTAAAATAGGAAATTATAATATGCTCTTTTATTTATACAAGAGCTCTAGACCTTTTATATAACAGACAATTTATAGAGTTTTTGTATTCGTTGAATGTAAAAAAATATTTTGGATATCATATTATCTATGCCGAGGCACGCAGGGCGATATTTGAGCAAAAAATTAAATTGTGGCCGTGATGAGTAATATGAAAATATTGATTATAATTCTCTCACCCCCCCCCCCACACACACACACATACACACACACACATTTAAAAAATGCACCAATTATCAATGAAAACAAATATATTTGATTCGTTGACATGCAAATAATTAATCAGTCATGGGACAATGATTTACAGGCTAGTTTAATTGGACATTGGATTTCCGGTTAGTTTAATGGGGACATTACGTCAATGGCTAGTTTATTTAGAAAAATCGTTGTGTGAAAATCTTTAAACATAAAATCTTACATTCCCATGTGTAAATACGCTAGATAACCTTGACCCTTGGTGCCCTTTGGTAACCTTCTATTTAGCGTAAGGTGATGTATTAGTTTATTTTATATAATGTGTTACATAGTAGAAGTACCTCATATGACCCTTGGACTATGGGGGGAAAAAAAGGTGGGGATATTGTTACATGTGTTAGGCACCTAGTTTATATTATTACTTAGTTAGAGACGCACCTTGAAGACGTATATTGAACGGGACTAGTGACGCTTGGGATATTTTGGGTTAGAGACTGGAAAATCAGTTAGCGATAGGATTCTCTAGGGTAAAGACGTGTTTTATTTGACAGAGACTCTGACTGGCCTTTTATTGGATTAAACTTATTATTCATTGTTCATCAGTGTTGACCACATCTTTTCACTAGTTAAAAGTCGATGTTTGTTGATTATGTGCTGTCGTCCAACTACATTTAATACACCCGAACAAGAAACCCAAACACTTGCTGAGTAATTGATTGAAATCTCAACAAACATCACCAGTTGACTTCAGTACAGAATGAAACATCCATCACACATGTCATAGAATCGGTAAAATGTAAATAGAGAGTTTTAATCACACAGAGAAAAATGTAAACAAGAAATTTAGAAAAGAATACTTTTTAAAAAAGACAATGCCTCCTTTATACAGCTTATAGAGCGATTGTTTTTCTCTTGATAACTACTGAATTGAAGATAAAAAAAAATAATGCAACATTCTTTTTACCCCTCCCCAGTGTGGCCAAAGAGCTAGTGATTCTCTTCTTTAAATCATGTATAGTTCACTTATAAAAAGGTACAGGCCAGTTAAGACCAACTTCTATGTCCAAATATTAGAAGTAAAACGAAGCTATTTAACATCTCAAATGTTCAAGGTAAAGACAATTGGATTGATGGAAAAGGTTTAGTTCCACTAAATAAAAAAAGAGTAATTTTTAACACGCGGTTTTCTCCCTTTCTTCTGTTTCAAATTTAGTTTCATATGTCTGTGTCTAGACAGGTCAATCACCAGAGTGGCTAGCTATTTGCTGGTTTTATTTACCATTATTTGAGTAAGGACTGACCAGGCGGAATCAGTCGTATCGTAAGAATATGCCTTGAGTCCATCTAACAGTTCCAGCTGTTGCTACTTTAGGAAATAAAGGGAGGAGACTTGTTAAGCACTAAAAATTTTCAGCTTCAGTTGTCGCTCTTTACCAGCTAGAACCTGTGTGATTTACGCCTGAAGGTTGTCAGGCAGCTACAGTTTGATGCGGGGATACGACTTCTAACCCCGATGGAGACCGTAAATTTTAAATTAGGCTTACACTCGAGCTGAACGGAAACCTTGTTGTAAATAGGTCCCTTTGGTCCAAACAAGAGATCCCACACCAGAGCGCAATGAGAATGGTATAGCACGAATAGCGAGCTATAAAATAGAAATACAAGAAACATCAAGCTTAAATTTAAAGACTTATATTGTTTTCTCTAAGTTAATGAGTTGTCTAGGGTGAAAAAAAAAAAAAAATATCAGGATCTAGTGGAAAATACCCAACAACGAGAACACTGGATGTGGAGGCAGCAGACGATGTGACGACTGCTGGAGAAAAGTAGTTATCGTTTCCATCCATTGGTTCCTTGGTCGTCTGGACGCCTGGCAATAATGAACTCTACAAGCGCTCTTGTGTTAGGTGATGGTTGATCACGGAGAGCTGAGTTAAAATAGGCTTGTGGTCAAGTCTGGTCACGATGACTCTCTTTAAGTTTTCATAGACACGTAATAGAGGTAACTTCTGGTCAATATACAGACGTGAAGTTTAATTTTTTTTTTTTTTTTAAAATGAGGCATTATAAATGTCTGTAGTAAAAAGATGAACATAAAACAGATTTGGTGATAAGTTGTACAGCACTTTTGATGTTCTAATGTGAACAGAGTTAGAAAAACAAAACTACAAAGTTCAACAAAAAGTGTGTGTTTTTTTTTATCCAAACAAATTTTGCAAAAGCTAGAAATATCTAGACTGTTTTTATTCGTTCACATTTTTGTACTGTCTATGTTCTTAGTGGTTATTTGTAAGGTAGTCCGGCCAGCGTGTTCCCATTATGGAGCGGAGGCCCCTTTGGTTGAAGCGTTTGGGAAGCCTTATATGCCTTCTATAGACCACGCTGGTCTCAGAGCAATGCAAAAGTGTGGTGAGAACCACTGCTTGGTAGACA
Source organism: Biomphalaria glabrata (assembly GCF_947242115.1). Lineage (NCBI taxonomy): Eukaryota > Metazoa > Mollusca > Gastropoda > Planorbidae > Biomphalaria > Biomphalaria glabrata. The sequence continues at coordinate 52,928,272 of NC_074716.1, read as the reverse complement.
CTGGTTTTTGTAGTCAGGAGTCATAGACGCCGAATTCTCGTTTGGAGAAGCCGAAAAGCCCTACTTGCCAGGAGGCTGGAATGGACAGTTTAGAAGCACTATTTACCATTTGATAGCTGCGCTGGGTCGAACACTTATCCTGAATAGGGTACTATCGCATTCCTAAGGCCAAAAGGAGGTGCCCTCATTAAGCGTTATAAAGATCAACTCTGTCACCATTTTGCTCTCACTGGCATAGAGGAAAATTGCTGGCAGCAGATGACCTCTGAAAGAGACTCTTGGAGAGCTCTCACGAAGGCCGCGGGACACACATTTGAGCCCCAAAGAAGACGTAAAGAATACTGAAATACCCCCCTCACCCCCCCCCAAGCCGGGCAACGGCTTTGTCTGCATCAGGTGTGGGAAAATACGCAGGTCGCAACTGGATTTGCGTGGTCATGTGAAACACTGCAGCCATCCTTAATCTTTAGAATGGAAGACATTGCCATTTATTTCTATATGAAGTACATTATGGTCGTTACACGATGTGTAAGTTCGGTCTTCAGGTATTAGCCGAAATATCAAAGGAAAAAAAAAGATTTTATATTGCTATTACTTTCTTATTTGCGTGCTGTGAACCAATCACTACGGATATCGGATACTAGAATGTTAAATACTTGGCTGCATACTAAAATGTGCAGTTAATTGAGTGAAGACTCGAAGGCTGTGATGTACACATTAGATTGCGGGGCTGAAATGCTCAGTAACTGTTTTGAGACTGGAATATGAAAAAAACAACTGTTTTTTTACAAAGTTTATATCTTCACCTCTTCCTGACTGTTAAAAAAAAAGTTTGAACTTTCTCCCAGAAATTGTACTTGACTGGTGTCATGGTATAAGCTGATTAAGTCCCCTTTATACTTTGCTTTACATTTTTATACTAGCAATAGATTATTATTATTTTTTTTTTCAAAAGCACTTTTCTGTTACAGTGGTTAATGTGTTGGCTTCAGGAGCCCTTGAGTTCGAATCCAGTTCGTTCAATAAAATTTAAAAAAAAAAAAATTTATCTAAAAAGCATGAAATGGCGCTAAAAAAATAATTGGTAGAAATATTTCTAATAATATGTGTGATCAGATTCATTATTGTTAGTATAGATCTAAATTTAAAAATATGACTGATCAAATCTAATAGATACAGCTTTACTTAATATAAGTTGTTGTTTTTTTTTCAAAGTACTTTTTAATATATAGTTTCTTGTTTAAGACTTGACTTTGTAACAAACTATTTTGAGACAGGGAAAAGAAACAAACTGTTTTGAGACTGGAATCTGTAGCAAATGGTTTTAAGATTTGACTATAAAACAAAATGTTTTAAGACTGAAATAAACCCAACATTCTCCCTGGTTTGTACGTGTGTTACTGTAAGCTTTAGTCCACTGAGGACTTTGTTTTTTTAAACGTTGTGCACAACTGTGTGTATCACTTGTTGGGTCAATTCAAACTAAAACACTGTTCCGTGCTTGTTAGACCAAAGTTGGAATTCTATTCAGTATCATTCAAATGTTCTCTCTCTCTCTCTCTCTCTTCACTTCTTTTCTTTACATCTGTTTTCTTTATCGATCTTTTGCTCTATTTCCTTCTCTCTTTCTCATTTCAGTCTCTTTTCTTTGCATTCACCTTTTTTTCAAGCAGCATATTTGTGTTTCTTTTTTTTCTCTTTTTTTTCTCTTTTTTTTCTTTGTGTCTAGTTCAGTCGTTTTTGTACTTCATTTCTTTCCTGTTTCATTTTCTTTCTACATTTCTTTTTTTTTTTTTATCTCTTCTAATTTTTTTTCTTGTTTCTTTTTCTGGTCAGTCAGTCATTCTTTCTTTTTTTAAATTCTACTTTCTTTCTTTTCTTTTGTTTCTTTTTCTTTCTTTCATTTCAACTTTCTCCTTAACTCATACATAATATCATTATTCTACCTCAGCTCTTATCTTCATTTCACTCTTCATCTATCTCTTTCTCTCTCTCTCTCTCTCTAATTCACTATCATTTTTTGTTCGTGGTCGAATGTGCTTGAACTTGGCTTGGCTTGGCTACCTAGAAGGGGGATCGAGGCTCGACACCCGACTCTTGCAGAGTTGCGTTTACTGAGCGCCTTAAGGCCAGAAGGAAAACCCACTCATAGATACCCCCTTACCCTTCCCCAACTAATGTCAGGTACCCATTAGAGCTGGGTAGACTCAGAGGCGCCCAAGGGTCCCGAAATAAAATACCAGGATTCGAACCCGGGACCCACGGTTCAGAAGCCAAGCGCTTTACTGCTCAGCCACCGCGCCTCCTAGGCGCTACGTAACATGTTAAATATCTGCATTTTACTTTCGTTTTCTTGGTTTGTGTTATTTTGTTTAAATTTTCAATACAAAAGTCTTTTCCGAATCTCAGTGTTCATTTAGTGACTAAAGAAAATGTAAATGTCAGAGGGAAAGTTTGGGTTTCTTGCACTTGTTTTTAGTTCGAAAGTATTGTTGTTGTTTTTTTTTTGTTTTTTTTTTTTTGAGAAAATAAATATGAGATGGAGAGAGAGAAAGTAAGGGGGGCAGATTTGTCTGGGTGCTTAAATCACATGAGTAGGCGTAAGGACAGTGGTGTCTGGTTCACTTTAAAAATAAAAAGCAAAATTACATTTTCTTGCATTTTTTAATATAAATTTTTTTTTTTTTCAAGATTTTTTTGTGAAAATTTTCACACTAACTAAATTTTGGGACAACGAAACGAGAAAAAAAAAGATAAAAGTAAAAAAAGTGTACAGTTTTGAATCCTTTGTCTCATGTTGACCAACCTCCTTGAAGACGTGCCTTGTGTCTTAATATGTTTATCTCAAAACAAGTTCCAGCAGTTTCATAATAATACCATATATATGTAGGACATAATTACCACATATATGGGACATAATTACCACATATATGTAGGACATAATCTTTTTATAAGGATATAACATTTTTTCCCCCCAGTGTTTTTATAATCCTTGTTTAGCATCAATAATTGTTTATACTATTAAAAAAAATAAAGTTTGTTAATATTTGTCCGATGTATGTTATGAGTGAAACATTATGATATGGTTCCAAACATAAAATAAAAAATAAAATATTATGAAGATAAAATTATAAATTAACGCCGACCATATCGAGTCCACATCTGTGTACTAGAAAAATAATAATAATAATAATCTTTATTATGGTAAAATAACACAATCCTGACCTAAAAGGTAATGTATTATTTCTATAATCTTTTTAGCTTTTTTATGAATGTTTGTCTCAAACATCTGCCCAAATGGGGTTTGTTTTTTGCCAATTACTTAACCAGCAGCATTTAAGATTCTATGAAGTTTATTTTTATTTTTAATGTTCAGATTGCCGTACCGGGCAGTGATATTAAAGCTTAAAATATTGCAGATGTGACCGTGATAAAGTATAGCCAAGGCCTTTTCGCTAACATTAAACAAGGACATTTTCCTAAGTATTCGTAATCTTTGCTGACCTTTGAACCAGGATATTTGCATTAAGAAAGACTTTATACTCTTCAGCCAAGGTGGTGCTGGATCTACTTAATGGCAACATCTGCTATGGCTTGCTCCACCAACTTTCATGGGGGCCCCAACTTTCCATGGATATTTGTAATCATTTTGAATGAAGAGCGAAGAAAGGTTGTCTTATGTTGATAACACTGGGACTATGATATGTCAAGTAGCTTGGGGCCTTATTAAGCTCAAATCAGGTACTGTCAGGTCAATGCAACACATGGCCGCTTTCACCTTTTTAGACTTGCAGCAGGGCTGCAAGAGATGTCCTTATGCCAGTGCTACGAGGCTAACCCTATTCTGAAGATTGGACTTTTATTCCACTAATTCAAGTGAAACCTTATACGCCGATTTTATGTAACAAAAAAGATTTTAGAATAATTTCCACTTGAATGCGTACTTTTGTACACGTTGTTTTCTTTCATTTATTTTTCGTGTTGTTATCAATTTTAAAGACTTGTTTGTACAAATGATTATTCTTCCGAAATTGCAGCCTACTCCCTAGCCACCTTTCGCGGAGCCATAATCAAAGCGTTTCAGCACAGCAGACGTGACGTAATCATGTTCTCCAAGTTAATTATTTAAACCAGAAAGAGGACTACTGATGGGAAAATCTCGAAGCCAATCAAAAGTGATTTTCACTTGTCACGCGACCAGTCGTGACCAATAGCGATTTAGTCCTTTCAGCTTTTTGCTTTGTCTGCATCAAATATGTTTCAAGTGTAATAGTGTTTTGTAAACAGCGAGGGGTCTCGCGTTTTTTGGGCGTATTCTGTATTTCTCTTGTTTAGACAGCTCTTGCTTTGAGTTTGTTACTGTCAAACATAATCGGACTTTTCTATTGCTACAGTTTCTTCACAATTAAAAGATGGTCGAAATGTGGAATGTGAAATGAAAAAAATAATTTTATGCTGAATTTAGGCGTTTTGACTGTTTAGATAAGTTGATTCGCGGTAATAACACAAATGTCGTTGGTTCGATCCCCATACTGGCCGATTTTTTTTCTCTGTATTTAAAGGTCAAATAAAAAATTTAGATTTATTTAGTAGGCCTATGCTAATTCATAAAGTAATTAAAGAAGGTTGTTTTAAGTTAAGTTGGTTGTATATTATTTGATCTTACTCATGATTGCTCCGTTGCTGGTTGATACATTTGTCTAATTTTAAACCCTATTACAACTTAAACTATAGGGCCTACTTTTTTATGTGTCCTTCTCTTATGTTTTTTAGTTTTGTTTTTTTTTAATTAAATATTTTGGTGTAATAAATAAATATTAGCTAAAGATCTGAATTTACAAAGTCTGGAATATTTACAAAGACTTCAAAAATGTGTGCCAAGACAAATGAGGAGACTTGTTCTAGTGGTATCCATTCCTTTTTTTTTTCACTAATTATACACGCATTACTAAGACTAGAGCAACGAAAATTCAAAATAGAAATGTAAACTGGCAATTTTAATGATAAAAACTATAAGGAATTTAATTCACTGTATAACTGTATAATAACATTTTTATTTTATTCGTGTCCCCTTAGTCTTGGGATGCAGATTTGATCTAACAATCCCAAAGTATTTGTCAAGCTGATATTGCCCTGGTCGTGGCAAGAGGCTACTTTGGTGGCTATGGGATCATTGCATATCTAGATAAATAAATGCATACCAATTTAATCTTGTGACACACACACACACACGCACATCAACCACTGCACACTCGTAACCCACCCACCCCACCTCTCGAAAAAAACAACAACAACACATATTTTGTAAAATGTTTTATATGTATCGGATGTTCCTTCAGAGTTGAAGATAGTTTACTTCCTAGTCCAAACCTCCCGCAGGACGTCGGGGGGATGGGAGCGGACAGGGTTTGAACCCTCGACCGTCGATAAATCCGAACGACAGTCCAGCGCGCAAACCGCACGGCCAGGCAGCCATCCACATGATTTTGATCATTTTAAATTAACGTCTCTAGATCTAGAATGAGAGCGGGGAATTTCGTTCCACCTGATGTTTCGTCATACTGCGGTAATGTCCGCATTGAATAGTGAGATTTATTATTGCAATGTTATTCCCTCACTTGGTCGACTAAAGATTTCAGTTTATTTCACTTTAACTTTGTCCATCGTTTCAAATAGAATGAGATAAGACCTCCACAGGGAATTCTTTAGTCAACCAAGGCTGGCAGTGGAATTGTACAATTTTTTAAGAATCACTAGGCCCATTTATTGAAGCATTTTTGTTTATCGAACTTTAAAAAAAAAAGAAAGTTTTATTCCATCTAGTATCTACCAAAAGTAAAACACAAATTCGTTCGTTCCGCAATCGTCAGTTTGTTTTCTTCTCAATTTCCAAAGACAGTCACACATAAGGTATTAACTTGTCTTTCTTGTCAACTAGTTTTGTCTTTGAAAAGCTTATATTACCTCACTCCATCTGTGTATCTTGTACTATTATTATTCATTGTCGCTGACAACACATGCATCATTAAAAAACAAACAAATTAGTTAATTTGTGTTAATATTTTTTTTTTCTTTTATGTAGAAAAATCGAAAATAAATCTTGCAGTATTGATAGATATGACGGAAAATGTGCAATTCTTTCACCTACGTAAGCTTTGTTTTAAACCGATGTTAGGGAAGTAATGTACCGAATGGATAGGGCTTGAGTTTGAATCTCTGTAGAGGCTGCGGCAGTCAATCGAGAGACGTCAAAGTGTCCTTGCAGTCAAGATCATTGATCGCCGTTCTGGTCACGTGACACACATAAACCACACAACTAGAAAACCTCCACACATGTGACACCTGTTGTTTTGTTTGGCCTGGAGGCTATATCCGCGCCACATCAGCGCAAAAGTCTTCTCCAGACCAGCCAAAATACTATAGGTTCATTAGAGGGCGTGGTGGCCCAGTGTTGAAGCGCTACGCTTCCGAACCGAGAGGTCCTGGGTTCTAATCTCGGTGATTTTTAATTTGTTGATTTCTAAGACGCTCCTGAGTCTACCCAACTCTAATGGGTACCTGACATTACTTTAGAGAAAGTAAAGGCGGTTGGTCGATGCGCTGGCTACATGACACCCTCATTAACAGTCGGCCATCGAAACAGGCGACCTTTACATCATCTGCCCTAGATATTGAAAGGTCTGAAAAGAGAACTTTACTTTTTTTTTATGGGTTTATGGACTTGAAAAAAAGAAAGTTTTATTCCATCTTGTATCTACCAAAAGTAAAACACAAATTCGTTCGTTCCGCAATCGTCAGTTTGTTTTCTTCTCAATTTCCAAAGACAAAGTGTCCTTGCAGTCAAGATCTCTGAAAAGAGGACTTTACCTTTTTTTTATGGGTTTATGGACTTGAGCCAAAGTTTTTGACATACGGGACAACAAAGCACTACACCATCTTCCAAACTGTCCAATTTTCATATCGGGGAAACTTTTGATGATTTTTTTTAACGACGCCGTGTCCAAAATGCAGGCCTGACAGTGCAACATATAATCTTAATGTCGCTTGAACTAGTTCTTTGATCTTTTTTTTTTATCCAAGAATATACGAGCACGCAAATTATCCCGCTCATTAAAGACAGCTCAATATTGGGATAAGATGACATCAGCCGTACGAAACCCATCGACCCCCCGGGGGGCGGTAGTTATATATTTCTTAGTTTTACTTTTCAAAATGAAGACTTTATAAATAGACATAGATACTAAATTACGGTAGCCTTATTCTGGACTAGTGTATGTGCAAAGCGTATAATTCAGCATTAGATCTATGATGTAGGCCTAATGATGTTTTTATTTTTTATTTTTGTTAGTTGTTTGCGACATTAAAAAACAAAACGAAAGGAAAAAAAGTTCTGCTCGCAACATGAGATTTTTTGTTTTACCTGGCAAGTCTTGGAGATCTATTATCTTGGCTGATAGTTTTGAACTCAGGTTCACGCCGTCAGAAGTGTCGAATGTAAAACCTACAACACGCTTCGTCTTGCTTTTTAGCGCTATCTTAATGAGGGAATGAACGGGCAAGTTATCGTCTGATCGAGATCACAGACCTGGTCTAGGCTGCAACGTAAGCTCTCGTTATTGTTTGGTTCGATAGCAGGCTTTCATTTTACAGCAGGATATCAATTTTACAGCAGGATCTCAATTTTACAGCAGGATCTCAATTTTACTATTCACGGCAGGTCTCAATTTACAACAGGATCTCAATTTACAGCAGGATTTAAATTTACAACAGGATCTCAATTTACAGCAGGATTTCAATTTACAACAGGATCTCAAATTACAACAGGATCTCAAATTACAACAGGATTTCAATTTACAACAGGATCTCAATTTACAACAGGATCTCAATTTACAGCAGTATTTCATTCTTGTGTAAAGATAGTTGATACATTTGTCTATGTTCTTCGTGTATGTAGTCCTGACATTTTTGTGTTTAACTTTGTACAATCAAGTTTGAGCATTTTGATGTAGAAGTCGTAGTATGAGTCATAGAACGTATCTTGAAGTGGGTAACATAACTGGATGCGTTTAACTTATCTTCGTTTTTTGGGAAATTTTTAAGGCATCTAACTTATCATGATGTGGGGAATATGAGGCATATAACTTACCTTGATGTGGGGAATATGAGGCATCTAACTTATCTTGATGTGGGGAATATGAGGCATCTAACTTATCTTGATGTGGGGAATATGAGGCATCTAACTTATCTTGATGTGGGGAATATGAGGCATCTAACTTATCTTGATGTGGGGAATATGAGGCATCTAACTTATCTTGATGTGGGGAATATGAGGCATCTAACTTATCCTGATGTGGGGAATATGAGGCATCTAACTTATCTTGATGTGGGGAATATGAGGCATCTAACTTATCTTGATGTGGGGAATATGAGGCATATAACTTACCTTGATGTGGGGAATATGAGGCATCTAACTTATCTTGATGTGGGGAATATGAGGCATCTAACTTATCTTGATGTGGGGAATATGAGGCATCTAACTTATCTTGATGTGGGGAATATGAGGCATCTAACTTATCCTGATGTGGGGAATATGAAGCATATAACTTATCTTGATGTGGGGAATATGAGGCATCTAACTTATCTTGATGTGGGGAATATGAGGCATCTAACTTATCTTGATGTGGGGAATATGAGGCATCTAACTTATCCTGATGTGGGGAATATGAGGCATCTAACTTATCTTGATGTGGGGAATATGAGGCATCTAACTTATCTTGATGTGGGGAATATGAGGCATATAACTTACCTTGATGTGGGGAATATGAGGCATCTAACTTATCTTGATGTGGGGAATATGAGGCATCTAACTTATCTTGATGTGGGGAATATGAGGCATCTAACTTATCTTGATGTGGGGAATATGAGGCATCTAACTTATCCTGATGTGGGGAATATGAGGCATCTAACTTATCTTGATGTGGGGAATATGAAGCATCTAACTTATCTTGATGTGGGGAATATGAGGCATATAACTTACCTTGATGTGGGGAATATGAGGCATCTAACTTATCTTGATGTGGGGAATATGAGGCATATAACTTACCTTGATGTGGGGAATATGAGGCATATAATTTATCTTGATGTGGGGAATATGAGGCATATAACTTTTCATCGTTTGGAAAAATAACTTTCTTGATGTGGAAGACTTATGAGGCATATAACTTATCTTGATGTGGGAGAAATAACATTAGGCATGTGTCTTTGTGTTTATAATAGAATCTATTCGCATTACTTATACACATAACTATTTAATGACAGTATTTGTTTTTACCAACAATTACTTTTAAGAGCTCTAATAACCTTAATGTCTTTGAGTCCGAGTTAAGTATTTTTATATAGGTAAGGTCAGCGGTTCTAAACCTATTCAGATCGGCGACCTCTTTTTGCAATTCCTCACTATGCCGCGACCCCCAACATTAAAAAAAAATATATTTTCGTTCATAATATAAGTGACTGTGCTTCGCTAATGTTACACTATTAATAATTGAAGTTCTTATGTAAATATCTTATTTGTATTGCCAAAGCTTTATGTTTAATCATAAAACAATATGTTATGTTTAATCATAAAACAATATGTTATAATATGTTACAATACGTCATATTCTTGATGTATGTACTTCTTTTCATCATCCAATTACAAATAAATGAAATAATATCTTTATGACATGCATTTATCCAAACCATCAAGACACATTGTCAGTCTCTGTCTCTTTCCGTGTCTTGTCTCTCTCTTGGTTCATGGCTCAAGCCGACGTACTGACCACTCTGCTAGCGAGGTGCCTATGAAAATGAACGATTGTCTTTTGTTATATATTGTTTTATTATAAACTTATTTTAAAGTGGCGGCCCACAAAGGGGGACAAGTCAACTTCTACCACCACTTCAGTCAAGCACAATTTTCTTTCCTTGTTTGAGATACCAAACAAAATAATTAATTACCAATGGGTAACTGAACAAATTGTTTAATTTTTTTATTGATTCTTGTCTTGTCAGGTCAAAGAAATAATTGTGTAAAATTTCAGCTTGATCCGAGATGGGTACGGGAGAAAATACGTTTACAAACTTTCTTACTTTTTACTAAACAGACAGACACAGAGTTGATACAGGCAATGATCCAGTGACTCCTCAGATATTAAGACAATGTTTCTTAAAAAGATAGATACACAAAAGATGTGACCCCATTGGTTCTAGATCCCATATGCTAGGACAAATTTGTACAAATGCTCCTTCTTTTCTAGTGCTATTAGAGCATGGAATGGGTTGCCTGAGCTAGCCATGAAAACCAGTGAATTGGCAGAATTTAAGTCGTTGTTTAATATGCATGACTAAATGCATGACGCGTAGGACGTAATCATCTTCTTTTTGAAGTAACGTCTGTATTATAAGATAGGTTGCAGTTATAATCATCAGTTGAACCATCCCCAGTCACTTCGTATTTCTTATTTTGCATTACAGTGTTAAGCCAAGAAGAAAACAACGTACTTTGTAGTTTTGAAGAGCATCTCCTAATCAGAATATTCATTGGCATATTTTAACATGTTTTCTGGTTTGTACTTTAGATTCATTTAATATGAAACAATAATTTAGTACACCCAATGTATCTGTTGCATTAAAACACTAGATCCGAATTACCATGAAACACGTGAATATTTTAAGTTTTTTTTTTTTTTTTTAGAGTAACTTGCTGACGTCCCTGACAAGAAAATGGGATACAGGAAAATAATAATTATTGAGAGAATTAATAGAAAACCTTTTAGCCAGGACAAACAAAACAACAGTACAGAGAGCTCTCCCCCCCCCCCACTCCACCCCCTCCCCTTCTTCTCTCTTGTTTTTTTTAATTCTTTGTTTTCGAACTAAAAGTTGTCTCTTTTTTATATAACCCAGATGATTTCCCGAACACTAAACTATATAAATATTAAATATATACACTTAGAAAATACTTGTTCTCACACATTCAGGCTAGACAACTCATTCGGTAGACCCATGGATTCATATACTCTGTATGTAATATCAAAGTATGGATGTCACATATCACAGGATAAACAAAATGGAGGGATTTGGTTACGCAAAGTGTCACAGCGACCCTACGACGAAAGTCATGGATCAGTTGATGTTGATAATACTAATATAACGTTACGCCCCTGGCATTGACATTAAGTTTGTGCGTATGAATTGTAAAACGGAGAATTATTTTTGCAATGAACATAATTACACGGCTAGAGCAACTGACCCACGCACTGTGTAATGTGCTATGCATAGTTACACGGCTAGAGCAACTGACCCACGCACTGTGTAATGTGCTATGCATAGTTACACGGCTAGAGCAACTGACCCACGCACTGTGTAATGTGCTATGCATAGTTACACGGCTAGAGCAACTGACCCACGCACTGTGTAATGTGCTATGCATAGTTACACGGCTAGAGCAACTGACCCACGCACTGTGTAATGTGCTATGCATAGTTACACGGCTAGAGCAACTGACCCAAGCACTGTGTAAATGTGCTTGGCAAGCAGGTCACTGTAAAGTGTCCATAGTTCACTTCTTATACTGACTACTCTCTATACACAAACGTTCATTCGATACTGAAAGAAGAACAGGATGAATATAAGGCGTGTCTTTGAGACCGAAGAATAACGATGAGTTCAGTATTTCACTTGGCTACGCAGCCCCAGCTGAAACCTACATGTTTTGCCACATCCAGCGCAGACATAATCATTGTCCGCCGGTGGTCGATTTAGATTCTCTTTTCTCCATCTGTCCTGGGTCGTAGATTTTCTTTTGGTCTCAAAGGTGTATCCCGCTGCATATTCTTCTTCTTCTTGAAACTGTCAGGTAGAGTTGAGCCTTCTGTTCTTGGAACTCTAAGCCAGCAAAAGTGAACAAGAGCTCCCTTTCGAGGCCTGAATGAGAACAGTTTAAACTGTTCTATCTGGCGGGGTCTCAGACTGGCGGCCAGAGACCGCGTGCACCGGGACCCCTACCTTTCTCCTTTTCTATACCAGGCTAACCGTGCACGACACGCCATTTATGTAACGGCCCCTTGAGGAACAGCACCTGGATTGTGACAAGGTTGTGGGAGCTTTTTTACAACTCCGCACAGTGCAATGATGATGCTCTCGCACCCCCTTAGGCACCCCCACGGGTGTCTTGTTTTGCTACCCTTTAGCCTAATCGTTTCCTCCTACGATCGTTTCCACTCGGGCGCCACTTTGAGGCAGGGTAGCATGCCCGGGCCCGCTGCATATAATAATACAACAGCAACTCATAAAGACCAAAGTAAATGTATCCAGTTAAAATTATGATATAACGGTAATAGCCTCAATATCCAACTTGACTCTCTCTAACCAATACATCTTGAATACTTCTAACTGAACAACTCTTTCTGAACTATTCTTTCTGAACAATGAAGTCTCTCCGACATTAAACTTTAAATATCTCTGACTTTAAAATAATTGCACTGAGCTCTGATTACAGTCAGTACTTTGTGCAGTGCTAAGTTCATGAACAGGAAGAGGTTGAGATCGTTGGTGAGAGAAAATAGTGTGACCTATTTGGATGTATAATATAATCTCTCTCTCTTTCTCTCTCTCTTTCTCTCTCTCTCTTTCTCTCTCTCTCTCTCTCTCTCTCTCTCTCTCTCTCTCCTCTCTCTCTCTCTCTCTCTCTCTATTTTTTTCGTCTTTTTATTTGAATTATAATGCAAAATTTTTTCTTAGAATTTATTTCTGTCATGACCCTAAGTTGAGATTCTCAGAAATACGTAATTTTAGAACCATTCACCTTAGAGACTTCAGATGTGAAAGGCGAACATTGTCTGCAGACGACAAGAGACTAATTATTTAACCTGAGTGTTTGTCATTTTGATGGACACTTGTTCTTCAGGTCGTTTTCTCGTGGTCATCTGCGACGTCAATTATATCTTGGCGACTGCTAAATTGAACTGAATTACAGCCAACGTGTGATCGGGTAGTGTGTCTGCGGGCCAGGAAATCAATCAGACGGACCCCTGGGGGCTGACCTATGTTTTAAATGTGTTTACTACAATTTAATACCATGAATGTTTTCCCCCCTCCCCTCCTCCTCGATGCCTTGAGTTTGGGCGCCTCTTTCTCGGGGTCTGCATTTCTTTCTCTTCTTTTTTTCATACTTCCTTGACCGCATCACAAACCAAGACATTTTGAGACAGGGTTACAACATCGATTGGACCCCAAAATGACCTGCTAACTATTGTTGAAAAAAAAAAAAGCAAACTAAAACTCTATGGCCATATTACAAGGTCTTCAGGGCTCGCAAAGACCTTTCTTCAGGGAACAGTACCTGGAAAAAGAAGAAGAGACATTACAGAGAAAGCGATGGGAAGACGAGATAAAAAAAATGGACGGGCCTGCCATTGAAAGAGGTTCCAAAATGACTGTATAGCCGAGCTTGGAGTTATAAAATTTTATCAACAAAGATATGTACATACAATAGTGTGGCCATGATCAAGTTACACATCAATCTGATTTTAATGAAGAGGGTTACACATTTGTCTTTCAGGATTATTTTGAGCTTAGAAAGTGCTACTGAGGACTGTGATAGTTTAAAATATAAACATAACTCTCATTCAGAAGATGAAACTGTCGTTACTACTGTTGATGTCCTTATGATGTAAAGCTAACCAATCACGATATACTGACACAATCACTCAAGTGTGATACACATTCATTGTTAAAAAAGGATTCATAAAATCCAATATAGAAAATCAAATACTTTAATTGTACTCACTTGACATGTAACATTAACTGGAAAAGGGAAAAACAACTTTCAATATAATGTCAAAATATAAAGAGTTGAGTACTTATAAAAAGATGAAAAGATTATTGAAGGAGAAGAACTCCACATTTGCAGTAATATATCTTAATACACTGAGTTTTATTTTCTTTTTCATATCATCCAAAATCAATCAATTACCACTATTTAATTAACAGTTTTTTTTTTTTTTTGAGTCCTGTTTTGTTAGGAACAACGAATAATTGTGCAAAGTTTCAATTTGATCCTAGAAAGGGAAGGGGGAGAAATACCTTTTTTTCAAAATCTGTACCAGACAGACAGAAGACACACAGACTGAGTTGATATAAGCTTTGATAAAAGGATTGAAATACACCCTCCCCCCCAAAAAAAAATAAAAATCCTCACCAAATCCACTTGTCTCCCCTTGTTAAATGCGTTTTTCTTTCAGTTTTGGTCTATAAAATCTCGGATCTGATGTTAAAATGTGTTCTATATGAAAGACGCACACTATAATTAGACTTTATAGAAATCGGTTAATGATTTTATCGAGTTACTGATTACTGTAAAGATGCTAAAATGCATAACGTTTTTAATTGATTCTATATGAAAAATGTGCGTGAGGCTCAGGATCCAATTAATGTGAGACTATGTGAGGACCAGAATTTTAAGACATTACTTTAGTTCGTGGCCTAATGTTTCTTACAGAGGCATTATTGCTTCGACACAGCAATATTATAGCCTTACATGCGCCTCTCTAAGGTGGAAGTGGGTGGCTGTTATAGGGGCAGGTTTGTTTTTCTTATTGTAGACTTGCTTCCATATTTAAGTATTCATTCGGTAATAACATTAACAATTGTCCTGGCAAGGATCTTGTGTGTTATGTAAATCCAACAATGCTTCGCTTAACTAATCTAAACTAGCTAAGGGATATTACAATAAAAAAATGATATGCGTTCTCAAGACTTCTGAATACTTCAACTAATGAATTTATTTACAAACGACGGGAGGCTCGTCTTGTCTCGCTAGCCGTCATTTACTTTGCGTACGTCACTATTCTTCCTTCTCTAAGCTCTAGCCATTTTGGTCTCCATGTACACACATTCTGCAACGTCATTCGTCTGTCTGACTACGTCACCACTCTCTGCAGGCGTACAAAACTACATACAATATATTTATCTACAAAACACACATAATCTCTAAACTAAACTAGGTCACTACACAATGTTTTTAAAAATATTATTATAAATGACGTTGTTTTATTTTCTAAGTGGGACGTTACATACTGTTCTAGCATCTGCAACAAGATAAGAACTAACTGTTTTTTTAAAGAGAACATTTCATTACGTTACTGCGAATTCAAAAAATCTAACCGTCATTCTCACGTCAGCATGTAAAGTTAGTTCCCCTTTCAGACCAGCGAAGATCAAATAAAGTTAAAAGAAGAATAAATGGTTGGGCCGGGTAGATACTGATAAGTGGCAGTGGAGCATTTGTAACGGGTTTCAATGTCGTAACATCATCAGTGTCTCACTGCGAGCTGAATTTAATGTCGCAAATGACATCAACAGAACTATAGCTCGTAGTAGGGTGATATACGACCTTTTTGGCGTACGGTAAAGCGCTTGGTTTTCGAACTGGGGGCTCCCGGGTTCGAATCCTGTTGAAGACTGGGATTTTTAATTTCGGGAATTTCGGGCGCCTGTTTTTAGTTTTAGAACTAGTGCATTTGTAGACGTGAGGACAATACATTTCTGGAGCTTGGAATATAGGATGTTTGGAATATAGATGTTAATTTGCATGAAACTTCTCCAATAGTGAGACTCTACTCTATATTATAGGTTACATAGTAGTCCATATAGTATTAACAATGAGAAAGATTAATAGAATCTCGTTTCACTGAGACCTTCTTTTGAATAGATGATTTTTTTTTAAAGCTAAAAAAGTACGTAAAAAAATAATGTATATTGAACTTCATTTATTGCCTTTCTTTAAGGCATACGACTATAAATCCTAAATAAAGAATAAAAGAAAAAATTAGCCTGGTTTTAAAGCTGTTTCAGAAACGGAACATACTGAATTTTTTTAAAAACTCTGGCGAAGGTCTTTGAAGAATGTGACGGATAAAAAGTCAAACTCCAAAAAAAAAAACAAGTAAAAACAAAAAGAATGTCACGTGATGTGAAACGAAACGAAACAAACACAAAAAGTTTCAGGCATGAACATCTTTTAAAAAAACTGCAGTTAAAATAACGGAATTGATAAAAACAAAAAAAAACAAAAAACGAAACAAAACGTCTTATACAAATATTGACGTGTGAGGCACAAAAACATGTTTTGTAAATGTTTGGAAGTGTAAATAAGCTTGTTTTTTCTTTGGGGGGGGGGGGGGGGGGCTGCAGCACTTTCACCACAGACACAAGGATAAGCTTGATAATATTAATTTTCAGCACAAAAATCTATCAAGTATCTACTTCAAGTCACAGTTGGGACACTGGTCAGTTTTTATTAACTTCTTTGTTGATTAAGAAAATCTTTGTTCTTGGTGTTAGCCTCTAATTGGCTTTGTCGCAAGACCATTGACCCAAACATTGTGTCCCGGGTATTGAGATTTAGCCAAAACCTACCAGAGATTTGTTAGTGTTCAGGGTATTGAGACGTAACCAAGACCTACCAGAGATTTGTTATTGCCCCTGGGTATTGAGACCTAACCAAGTTAAAGTTTGAAGCTAATTATATATCGCTGGCAGAGTGGTTACTGTGTTGACTTTAGGAGGCCTTAGCCATGGAGCTCGAATTCAGGTCGTTCACTTTTTGTCTTAAATAAATGCATTTAAAAAGCGATCACACAGATATCCCCTTTTTTCTCTCTCTCTCTCTCTCTCCCCCCCTCCTTTTCTGAACTGGTCCAGGCAAGTGATGGGATCACAATCTATTGACAAAGCTAAAATCATGAAATTGCGCTAAAGAAAAATAATTGGTAAAAATATTTGTAATCAGACACGTTTATTTTTGTTAGTCAGGATCTATTACAAATTTAAATATGCCTACTTGACTGATCCAAACTAATTAATACAACTAAGCTTAATATAAGCTTTTTTTTTTTTTTAAATTATTGTTTTAACCAAAAGGTAAATGGCAGACAGTGCGTTAAGTTCCTATCATTAAGTCAACAATTAATCATACTAAATAAATGGAGTAATGCTCTCTTTTAGTTGGCAGACAGACAGGGGACATAACCATACCACGCACTGGGAGTTCTGATGTCAAAGTTGTCATAAAACGTATTACAAGCCCACGGCCTCTTCTGGTGAATTATTGTTATCAATGTGATTGCGATATTCTATATGTATTTATGTTAATGTCAATGTGACAGACGGACGTACTGTCAGACATCCCCCCAAGGATCAGTTGTTGGTTTTATTTTTGGCATGAATAATACTGTGTCTCTTATTCCCACGCTAAAGACAATGATGCCATTAGGCACGGGGGCAGATTGATGTGGAGCTCATTTTTTTTAACCTATATTATTTTGTATTATTATTTGGTATACATGTATAATTTTTACCAGGACGTATTTAGTTTGTCACATTGACCTTCTTATCTTATCTTATATAATACAGACGTTACTAAAAAAAAAAAAAAAGAAGATGGTTACGTCCTACGCGTCATGCATCTTGTCATGCATGTTAACCAATGACTTAAGTTCTACCAAGTCACTGGTTTTCCTGGCTAGCTCAGGCAACCCATTCCATGCTCTAATAGCGCTAGGGAAGAAGGATAATTTGTACAAATTTGTCCTAGCATATGGAACAAGGAGTGTGCCTTTGTCTTTGTGTCTTTCTGAGTATTTTATTTTGTTTTTGTATTTGAAGATTATGGTTCAATGTATAATTGCTTTACTTTTGAGTCTTCTCTCCTAAAGGCTTTCTAAATTTAGTGATGTAGTGGTTGACCCATTAATAGAGCTAACAAATCTGTTTTCTAATGCGTAGAAAAATTTACATTGTGCTAGTTTGACAAAAGCGAAAGATTAAAGATGTATGAAAGCAAATTGTATTTCAGACGAAGAGAGTTGTTCATATTAATATCCGTGTCCAATGTTAGACACTTAGTTTATATTTTTAGTTATGTAGAGAGTCGCACCATAGTAGACGCATTTTGAACGTGACTAGTGACGCTTTGACTTAATTGGGGATGGAGGCTTCTTAGAGACAGAAAATCAGTTGGTGATAGGATTCCACAGGGTTAGGGCGTATTTTATCGCCAGAGACATCGACTGTGGCCTTTTCATGGATTAAACCTTTATTCAAACTGTTTCAACATAGTTTCGGACTCGTCTCTTCACTGTTAAAATAGATGGTGTGTTTGTCTACTTGTGAGTTAATCACATTTAAATACACCTGCACAAGAAACCCAGACATCTGCAGAGTAATTTTTCATAATATGACAGGCATCAACAATTAACTGCAAGATAGACAAGCATCCATCACACCGCACAGGTTCCTTCACGAAATTCTGACTTGAACAGAAGCATTTTAAAAATCTAATTTTCTGTTTCATGATTTTCCGCTGCCGAGGACAGACGTAAACGGCGAAAATAAAATCTAAATCGACCACCGCCGGACAATGGTTACGGCTGCGCTAAGTGTGGCAAAATATGTAGGTCGCAGCTGGGGCTGCGTAGCCACGGGAAATACTGCATTCCTCATTAATCTTCGGACCCGAAGACAAGCCCTATTAATAAATGTAGAGTAACTGAGTTATTTTCGGCGTGTATCCAGCGTGTATAACAAGAAGGTCGTGTCCATTGTGTGTGTGTTCATAGTACTTAAAAAAATGTCATGTGAGACGTGTTTGTGTGTTCACTGTTTTTCTATTGTCTTGTTGAATAAACCCATGATCTTGGTTTTGTGTTAGTTATTTCATTACCAATAAGAAAAGAGATTTTTTTAGAAATTTGCTCCAGAAAATAAAATTATTTCATTCTAGCCCAGACCTCCCGCAGGAAGACGGGGGGTGGCGGCGAGGACCACCGAGACGACCATGCAGTCAATTAACAGCACCAGCAAACTCGTTAGTTTCTCATGACTTTTTTTCACAGCTTTCTTTTCATAATCATTTCCTTGGACAGTTTTTAAAACAGTTTTTAAATATGTAGCCTAACCTCTGGAAATCCTGACACATTTTCTTTGCTTACAAGGCGTTTTTTTTTTGACTTCCGGTTGTCTATAATTTAAATCCGAATTTATGATTGGACAATTGCTCTCGTCACCACCTGAAGGACACGCTTGATTGAATATTGCAGCATTTTTTAAGGGGGGGGGGGGGAAAGGGGGCTTATAGGCAAAACGTCAAGACATTACAAAGCAAAGGAATGACTCTAAAAACTAGATCTAGCCATTTTTTAAATTTATTTTTTTTTGTTCACACTTTTAATCTTCATCACGTATTTAGTAAAATTGGAGAAGCGGTGGCTGAGTGGTAAAGCGCTTGCTTTCCGAATCGGGGGTCCCGGGTTCGAATCCTGGTTCAGACTGGCATTTTTTTAGTTTCGGGAGCTTTGGGCGCTTCTGAGTCCACCCAGCTCTAAATGGTCGTTGTGCTAGCCACAGGACACCTTCGTTAACCGCGGACTACAGATGACCTTTACATCATCTGCCCTATAGATCGCAAGGTCTGAAAGGGAAACTTTACCATTCAGTAAAATTGTACAACTTGTTGATGAGTGCTTGGTCAGTCCGTTTTTAGCGAAACCAATCGGCTGGTGAATCCTGCGCTTTAATTCGTATGTTGACATTCATTGCTAATAAGTAAACAGTACACGTTCTAATCTGAAAGGGGGGGGAGGGGGATATGGGGCACTTAGGGGACCCTACACTTAGGGGATACTCAGGGGACACTAAAATTAGTGGACACTTTGGCTGATCAGATAAAAATAGTTAAAAAGAAAATTAATCTGATCATTTATTTTAACATTCTGTAGGTCTATATCGTGTACATTAAAGAGTATTGATCGTGAAAAACCGCAAATGACCTCCCCAACGAAACAAAATAAATAAATCTTTTTACTAATTAAGTTGCAAGTCTTTGATCTACTCACGTCCCGGAAACAAAGTGAAACAAGGGAAAAGAACGTAGAAGGATGCCATCAGAGACTTGTCAATATTCAGCTCGTTCTGACATCAAAGCAAACAGGTGAATTGGGAACTTGGGAGAGAAAAAGTGAGGAGGACAATAAGGCAAATCAGATGTTTGCTTGTTTGTCGATGTTTTGCCTCATAAAAACAATCTTAATTGCATTAGGAAATCGCGGTGGCTGAGTGGTTAAGCGCTTGGCTTCCGAACTGGGGGTCCCGGGTTCGAATCCTGGTGAAGACTGGGATTTTTACTTTTGAGATTTTTTGGGCGCCTCTGAGTTCACATAGCTCTCATGGGTACCTGACATTAGGGGAAAGGTAAACGCGGTTGGTCGTTGCGCTGACCACATAACACCCTCGTTAACAGATGACCATCATTTGCCCCATAGATCACAGAAGCTCTGAACTTAACTTATTATTCTTTTGATAATAGAGATACGAAGAGTATTGTTTACAGAAGTCGTCACAAAGAAAGATCCATAAATCTGTGGTTGGTTCTTGTCCATGGGCATGTGTCTGTTTTAATACTCTTGACTTCATCTCACAAGATGTCTTGACTTCGATGATTTGGTAATTATTTCATAATACTAACTACCAGTTCGACACTCGGGACACACGAAATAGATAACAACTATTCACTTGATAAGACCCGTGAAGACTTCAACGATATGGAATATATATACGTCACATGCCTCTAAATCCGTAGATATTTCCCAACAGTTCATTCACGGTGCTTTTTGTTTCAAGCCCAAACCTAATCTCTTATTGTGTACCCCTGTCCTGCGACGTTATTTGTCTGTCTGGGTAGGCCATTGTATTACAAAGTGACTAAATACAATGCACAATATATTCAAACTATTGTACTCTCTAAGCTAAACTAGACCACTACAGTAACAATTGAAATATGTTTCTATAACTTTGAGGTAATAATGATGCAATATGTAATGATAGTAATGGTCATAAATTTGTATTACCCTTGAGAAAATGTGTCTCACAATTATGCATTACACAACAATACAGTGTTATATAGCAAAGGAATTATATAATAGGGCGATAACTACACTTTCATACAACAGGTTCGCCTAAAGATTCCTTCCCTTGTGATAGTCAATTTCAAATCATGTTCCGATTATGTTCTGACTCATAGGGTTTGTGAGTATTTAGCGGGACACTTTGCTTTTTTTTTTTTTTTAAGACAGA
The DNA here is from genome assembly GCF_947242115.1 of Biomphalaria glabrata. Lineage (NCBI taxonomy): Eukaryota > Metazoa > Mollusca > Gastropoda > Planorbidae > Biomphalaria > Biomphalaria glabrata. The sequence continues at coordinate 52,907,098 of NC_074716.1, read as the reverse complement.
TTAAGTCACTCGGTGGCCTACTAAGTAAATTAGTCCAGAAGTTCGTATTCAGGCCTGGTGGAAGACTAGGATTCTGCGGAGTACATTTTGGGAAACACTGTACTAGACACCTGAACGAATAAAACGGATTCTCATGATTCTGATATTTATTTGACTTCGTTATTGTATTCAACTGATTTAAACTAGCTGAGTTCAGCAGTATTTTAAGAATACTCGTGAACTCATTAAAAAAAAACATTTGATCATGAAAATGTAAATTTAACTAATTTCATGTCTCTATTTGCTCCACTAAACTAATTTCATGTCTCTTCTTGATCCACTAAACTAACTTCATGTCTCTTCTTGATCCACTAAACTAACTTCATGTCTCTTCTTGATCCACTAAACTAACTTCATGTCTCTTCTTGCTCCACTAAACTAATTTCATGTCTCTTCTTGATCCACTAAACTAACTTCATGTCTCTTCTTGCTCCACTAAACTAACTTCATGTCTCTTCTTGCTCCACTAAACTAACTTCATGTCTCTTCTTGCTCCACTAAACTAACTTCATGCCTCTTCTTGCTCCACTAAACTAACTTCGTGTCTCTTCTTGCTCCACTAAACTAACTTCATGTCTCTTCTTGTTCCACTAAACTAACTTCATGTCTCTTCTTGTTCCACTAAACTAACTTCATGTCTCTTCTTGCTCCACTAAACTAACTTCATGTCTCTTCTTGCTCCACTAAACTAACTTCATGTCTCTTCTTGCTCCACTAAACTAACTTCATGTCTCTTCTTGCTCCACTAAACTAACTTCATGTCTCTTCTTGCTCCACTAAACTAACTTCATGTCTCTACTTGCTCCACTAAACTAACTTCATGTCTCTTCTTGCTCCACTAAACTAACTTCATGTCTCTTCTTGCTCCACTAAACTAACTTCATGTCTCTTCTTGCTCCACTAAACTAACTTCATATCTCTTCTTGCTCCACTAAACTAACTTCATGTCTCTTCTTGCTCCACTAAACTAACTTCATGTCTCTACTTGCTCCACTAAACTAACTTCATGTCTCTTCTTGCTCCACTAAACTAACTTCATGTCTCTTCTTGCTCCACTAAACTAACTTCATATCTCTTCTTGCTCCACTAAACTAACTTCATGTCTCTTCTTGTTCCACTAAACTAACTTCATGTCTCTTCTTGCTCCACTAAACTAACTTCATGTCTCTTCTTGCTCCACTAAACTAACTTCATGTCTCTTCTTGCTCCACTAAACTAACTTCATGTCTCTTCTTGCTCCACTAAACTAACTTCATGTCTCTTCTTGCTCCACTAAACTAACTTCATGTCTCTTCTTGCTCCACTAAACTAACTTCATGTCTCTTCTTGCTCCACTAAACTAACTTAATGTCTCTTCTTGTTCCACTAAACTAATTTCATGTCTCTTCTTGCTCCACTAAACTAACTTCATGTCTCTTCTTGCTTCACTAAACTAACAGATGGATGTTGTTCTGTTTTTCTGATCACTCCAACACCATTTGTCTCTGAATCTTCTTAGCCATCATTTCCTGTCATATCACTCCTCCCTTAAACTCCACCCCCTTTCCTTTTATCCTTCCTTTTTCCTATCTCCTCTCCACATTTGACACTTCTGGTGTGTCTTTGTAAATGTCAAATACAGGGGCGGATAAATAACACTTGACCTTCTTGTCCACCCCGGTGCCCGAAGTCTGCTATATCCCTGACTTCTAGTGACCCACTGACACTAATCATTTCACATATTTTTTTTATAGATTGACGAGCAGGACAACCATGCGTGAGAAGTATGATATATGATTTTAAGATAGTGACCATGGTTCTGACCATAAGAAGTTACCGTGGGGTAGAATATGTGATAGTGACCATAGACGAAATTATGACCATTCATTGGAACATAAGAAATTAACCATTAGAGGGACATGATTGTCATCAAAGACTTAACCATGGACTATACTATTCGAAGTTGGAATCCTAATTACTGATAGCAGATAGTTTAATCTCAATAACTATTTTGGTATTGACCTATCACTTCGTTATTATACATGTCATGTGATATTGCTTTTAGATAGTGAATAAATTTCATGGCAGAAAAGGGGATATAACTCTCCCTTAGTGTTGTGGTAAATAACTATTTGAATATTTATCTTGCAAATTTAAAAGTATGAAATGAATTGAACGCCTTATCAACAAAAAATAAATAATAATAATAAAGAATGAATATTACGTAGATGAACAAATGTCATGTAAACCTTTGCGCAAGACAGACATCTTTTGGACATAATTACTCGCGTTAGTCATTAGGAATCTTTACAATAACGAAGAACTCTTATTGATTGACTTGTAAAAATCAGACTCACGCTAAATGCCCCTGTCAATTAATAATATCAGTGTTTAAGAGAAAAAAAAAAAGAAACAATATGTGTTTGCGGACATCAATTTTGTAATACAACCCTTGGGCTGTCAACATTTACTTCAGAATCATGTCTTCCAGAGAGATATGGGCTGAGCAAGAAATACTTGAATATTTCTCTATTCTATCCAGACTTCAGGAATCACTTACTGTAATTGGGATTCAGTTTGAGGGGGGGGGGGTGAACGGAGGGGGGGGGTAGGGGGGAACGTTTTCACAGAGCCAACCACTGGGCTGGCTGTCAGCGAGGATACTGGGTCTCTCTTCATTGAGATAAGGTCAATGATATCAAAACATTTGGGCCCCGAGGCTCCGGCTATAATAATGCCGCTTATAGATCTATGCATTTCTCGTCCAAGAGGATTTGAGATAATTGATTTTGAGCCTGGCTGAGAAGTGTGTTAGTGATGCATCTCGTCTCAGTACAGGCTATTGATAGGCTTCGATAAATACATTCCCATTGGCTTTGTATGGGCTTGTAGTAGAGGGAGGAATGTAATGATAAGAAGAGGCTTCCTCTTATCTTATATATTACAGATGTTACTTCAATAAAGAAGATAATTACGTCCTACGCATTTCATGTCTCAATCTAGTATTGTCCTGCATGTTGACCAGTGACTTAAACTCTGCTAAGTCGTTGTTTTTTCTGGCTGATTCAGGCAACCCGTTCCATCCTCCAGTGGCTCTATGGAAGAAGTAGCACTAGCGTCAGTTGGTTTAAGCATATTTGAGTACAGGCGTATGTAATAAGAAATATGCCTCTATCTTTATGTTTTTCTGAGTATTTCATTAGGTTTTGTCAATAGGTTTACATCTACTCGTACTTATTCCTATTAACCCTTGGCGACACCAGGGTCCGACTGCACAATGTTTTCACTGTATTTCCACAGTTTCTCTATATAGTGCTTCAAACTGACATTTTTAAGGTGAAGTTGAACCTGATTTGATATGAACACAAGGAGATAGTAAATATAAAAGCTATCCACCTTTCTTCCATTTTTTTCAACTCTGGTAGAGTATGAATTAATGTGCATAAAATATTGGATTATAAGATCTATATAAAGATAAAGAAAAAAAAATAAAACGAAAAAAAAAAAAACAAAACCCAATAACAACATAGAAACGGTTTCTTCATTAGTTTTGACGGATGGCTACCGGAAGTGCTTGACGTCTGCCGGCTTGGACTTTTACCGTGACGTCACAGTTGTCAGCCAATGATATCTGAGCGTGGCGAGCGAGAGCAGTGTCAACACAAGTAACGGCGTTGTGAGGTCTGCTGGTTCAAGGGCTGTAATCATTCCTCTGGTTTATACGAATCACATTGTAAAATTAATGCTGACTTTCTTTAATTAAACATTGAGCAAGAAATTAGCGACGTTGGATGGTCCCATCGAGAAATAAAATGAGAGTCAACACTAACATTGGAGCTCACTATCTTCGTTGTAGGGCTTTCATCTGATAATGAGTGATAGTATCACAATCAATTGTTCATGTTCCACTATAATGTCGCTTCAGTAACGCCCATGTTTTATAGTAGATTAAGATACACCTAGTTCTAGCGTATTGCCAGCCAGTAACCAAAACTAAAAGAACTCTAAAAAGCTTCAAATCTAGATCTGTCCACATCCTGCTCAGTGTGTAGTCACTTTTGTAATGATCACAAATTGTTTTTAGCTTGATGGCTATTTGTTGTTATAAATTCATCGACCCCCCCCTCCTTTTTTTTTATAAGGTCTTCTCTTTGGTACGCATGTACATTGACGAACTGACAGATACACACACACATACCGACGCAAATACATTGAAAGACTGACATACAGATACACTCACATACCGACGCATATACATTGACAGACTGACAGATACACATACACACGTGTCGACGTACGTACATTGACGAACTGACAGATACACACACACACATTCCGACGCATATACATTGACAGACAAACATACACACACATACCAACGCATGCATTGACAGACTGACAGATACACATACACACACATGTCGACGTACGTACATTGACGAACTGACAGATACACACACACACACATACCGACGCATATACATTAACAGACTGACATACACATACGCACATATATCGACGCATGTGGGAAGCGTGGTCGAGAGGCCAAGTGCGCTTGAAGGGGGCTCGAGGTTCGACACCCGACTCAGGCAGAGTTGTGTTTACTGAGCGCCTAAAGGCAGCACGGAAAACCAACTCCTAGATACCCCCTCCCACCACTGGTCCACAAATGAGATTGGACCAAAAGCGCTCTGAGCATGTTATAAGCATGAAAGTAGCGCTATATAAAAGCTATAATAATAATAATGTATAATGAAAAAACATGATATAAAACAGTTCTTGTGTTGCTTATGTCAAAATTTAAAATTCCACTATTCACCTGACCATATTTAATTCACGATATCATAGTTATAAAATTATAATGGTGGGTATCAGATACCAGGAGAATAATATAAATGAGCTTATACTTGTACAAGTCAACACTCTGGCTGGCACAAAAGGGAAGAACTGCTAAATACTGTGTAGAGCAGCGGTTCTCAACCTTTTAGTCTCGGCGACCCCTTTTTACAATCCCCCACTCTGCCGCGACCCCCCCCCCCGCACACACACACAGCAATAGAAGAGTAGATAATAACGATCCATTTTTTCGAGGGTCTTGGGCGACCCCTGGCAAATCGCCAATCGACCCCCGAAGGGGGTCGCGACCCACAGGTTGAGAACCCCTGGTGTAGAGCCTAAAGCCGAGCTGGTGTTATATCCAGTTGTTTGTTGCAGCCCTAAACTGCTACTAGACAACTAAACCGCTGTAGGCGTGTTCGTTTTCACATGTAAAACTTGAAACAGCTTGTAAAAACTTGAAACAGCTTGTAAAACTTGAAACAGCTTGTAAAAACTTGAAACAGCTTGTAAAACTTGAAACAGCTTGTAAAAACTTGAAACAGCTTGTAAAACTTGAAACAGCTTGTAAAAACTTGAAGCAGCTTGTAAAACGTGAAACAGCTTGTAAAACTTGAAACAGCTTGTAAAACGTGAAACAGCTTGTAAAACTTGAAACAGCTTGTAAAACGTGAAGCAGCTTGTAAAACTTGAAACAGCTTGTAAAAACTTGAATTAACTTGAATACCGTCATTCTGAACCAAACTAAATAGAACTTTTATTACAATAGAAACAAATTTCAACTTGAGATAAAAATGAAATCAATGTAGTAGACTTTCGTCGTCAGCCTCGTTCAGTCGTGAAACGGCCATGGTTCATCTCGATAGCGAGATGAAAGCCTGGGCATTGTCTATGGTTGGAACGATGTCGCCCACACAGCTGTTCCCCCCTCTCTCCGCGCAGCTGATGAGACCAAATGAACGGAATATCCGATACAGTTTGGGACTTTAGTAGACTTTAGTAATAATATAAAGTAATATTCTGAAAAAAATATCTCACACAAAAAACACGTCTTTTCACTCTGGCAATCTGGAGTCGTCTGTCCTACCTAAGACTACGACAATGCCGCTTATCTTTGCATGCATTATTCACACTGCATAGTTAACCTCTTCCCACCATCACCATAGAGACACACACACACACTCCAAAACAACTTGTTCAGTCATATTGTAAGACACTGTCACAAAGGCATCCTTCAAGGTACAGCGGAGGAAGCACAAAGAAACGGTCATCCAATGAAAAGCTGGCTGGACAATGTGAAATAATGGACCGCCTCAATCTTGATGTCCTGTGAATAACAGCTTCTGACCGGGAAAAGTAAAGTATTTTGTTTACGCGATCTGTGACAGCACTACTATGTCAGGGGTCAAGGGTCATATGATGACATGGAATTAGCGATGACGAATAAGAATATAGTTTCATATTTTTTATTACTTAATGTCGTTACAACACTTTATTGTACTTTTATTTTCGAATTATGTTTTTCACAGCTTAATCTAAACTTTAATATTCAGAATTTGTAAATTGGTATATTAGTCATTTCGTTGACATTTTTGTTTTAAAGTTAAAAAACAAAACAAACTATTAGAGTTCAGAACTCCAGATTTATTCACACACACACACCCACTCACAGATAATATAAATAAGCCTTATTTTCATAACTACAATGTAATGGATAGTTATTATCCATATAATGACACGTAACTCGACTCTAATTATAAATCAATGCTTTGACATAAACACACACACACACACACACAGCTACATAAGCCGACAATGCAAAACATTAAGCCAGTGTTTTCCAAACTAAGTTCCGATAGATCCTAGTGTCCCACGAGGCCTGGATAGGTGTTCCACGATGTACTGGAATAATTGACTAGCAGGCTACCATGCGAAAAAATTTCATAAAGAAAAAAAAAAAGTGTTCCGCTAAATACTCGGAATGTGCGAAGTGTACCATGAAGGTAAAAGTTTGGGAAACACTGCATTAAACGAAAGCTTACAGCGTTTTAATTTAGCTTTAAAGACACACGCATACTCAAATATGATAGACATGATAGGATGTTAGCGAGACAGCAGGAAGTGTTTCTTTAAAAAAAAAAAAAAAAAAAGAAAACAATAATACATTAAAAAATAATTATAATAACACGTCTGACAGTTTGTCCTTGACCTTTCTATCAACCTTGACATTTAAAGTAGCAGAAAGCCTTTATGTGCGAGTCACTCTGCGTGTTTTGTTTTGTTTTCTGGCGCCTCTTTGTTGTTCCTGCCTGGAAATCAGAGTTAATCCCCTTTGCGCTTCGAGTTAAGTCCTTTTTTAAATCCCATTGCATGTGGGAGTGATTCCATCTGAACATGTTGACAATAAACAAGTTTATTGACTGTTTGCTGCTCCGTACTGCTCCGTACTGCTCCAGACACACGATTATTTGGTTGAGCACAAGGTGAGCAGGGATGTACTCTTGGGTTCCACGTCAAATCGTTCACCCCGTGTTATGGGGTGTATGTTTGTGTTTCTATGGTGATGGTGAGAAGACGTTAGCGATTGGTTGGTGGCTATGCAGTGTGAATGATGCAATATAATCGGCAATGTCGTAAGCTGTCTTGGACGACTCCAGAATGCCCGAGTGAAAAGACGTTTTGCCATGTAAAGAGTTTGATCTTGTTCATAATACTATTTTATATTATTGATGAAGTCTACTATATTGATTTCATTTTATCAGAAGTTACATATTGTCTAAACTGTAATACAAATTTAGTCTCATTCTCAAAGAAGTTTTTCAAGTTTTAAAAGTTGAAGTATAATAAGCCTACAGCGGTTTAGTTGTCTACTAGCAGTTTGTATATTTCTGACGTTTTGTGGGAAAAGGTGGTCCCTTTACCAGAATACCTAACCTCCCCTTGTGCCTGACTTTAGTTCTATTTTTCTGTTACGTCCCTTGTCTTGTCTTTGCAAGTCTTGAGGCTATGTCTGTACTTAGTTTGACAGTGATCTGGAGGCCATTATGACTCGCAGACTGGTGTGTACTGTGTACTTCAGAAATTACTCTTTGCTTTTTTTTTGCTTTCGCACTGTACAAAATCACACATGCACACACACACACACAGGATGGCTGCCTGGTCTTGCGGTATGCTCGCTGGACTATCGTTCGGTCATCAAGATCGTCCCGGATTCATACTCTCTCCCTGCCATCCCCCGTCGTCCTATGTGAGGTTCGAACTAGATATTTCATTATCTTCAACTCTGAAAAACAAAAATCCGAAACATGTAAAACATTTTCACAACTCCAGATTTTAAACCAGGAAGTAGCCAATGTTTTCGGGCGTCTTATCTTATATAATACAGACGTCACTTCAATAATGAAGATGATTACGTCCTGCGCATCATGCATCTAGTCATGCAGGTTAACCTATGACCTACATTCTGCCAAGTCATGTGATCACTAGCTGGAACAACAATAACTAAAAAAAGAAAGCAAACAAGCTTCACAATTATTGTTGATCTAGTGGACCTATAAGTCACCTACCTATATGAAGTACACTTAAATTTCCGCTTAAGTCTTGATAATTTCTGATATAAAAAATGTTATCCGCCATTTGATAACACTGTGTCGTCTGGTGCAAGTACGCTCTCAATCTACTTTCAATCAACTCTTTTGTACAATGTAGACTTTGGTTTTAAAGTACTTTCTTCCATTTCCGTTGGGCTTTGGCCAGTGTCCAGCTCTAGACGCTATATAATAGCTCTGTATGTGGTCAACAAACAATGCCAGACCATGACGGGCCTGTCATCATGGTGCAAATGGGAAGAACGGATATTGTATATCTTCAATATATTAATGAATTTTAAAGTACATTTTAACTTTTAATTACTGTAGCCACTCCCCCCCCCCCTTTCCCAAATCAAAACAAGACACGCATATACACACACGCACACACACACAAAACGTTTTGTTTATACTGAAAAATATTTTTGTAGTAGATTTATCTAATTAAGAAAAAAAAAAGATCATAAAGAGAGCTTGTGTTTTCGCAAAAACTCAGAGGCGGCCCTCGTTGGGTCTACCTATGCTGGTATAAATGTAGTTTTCAAGTACGAGTATTTCGAAGCTATAGACTAAAGAAGACTATCAACCAACACACACTACTTATCTGGTTCCTAGTTTTTCTAGTATTTGAGCTCTAAAACGACAGACAGACGAGCGGTCAGACTACGCTAAACTGAGAGTGTCTTTTTTTTTTCTTTCGGAAGCTGCTATGAAACGAGCCTGGCACTGATTTTTTTCTTTTTCATAGAAACTTTATTCCTTCCGTAACTTAGTTACGTTGTGTTAAAACTCTGACAATTTCTCTAACGATTGACCTTCAACTTGGTGTCATACGATATTGCGATGACATATACTGTTAGTCTTCTGGTGACCTTTTAAAACTTCATATAAAATTAGTCAATTCCTTTGTGTTCTGTTATCAATTAAAGTAACACAACTATTTATCTAGAAATGTTACTGCCCCAATTAAAAAAAATATCATATTCTCTTCTGAAATAATAACGATAATAGGTTAATAGGAACATTAAAGTTTCTATTAAAACGGTGTCCGCGATGTGTTTCATTTTTTAAATCCTATTTATACGCTATAATTGTAACGATATCATATTATCTTTGCACACACATTTATTAAATAAATAATATTATTTTTTTATTACAACAAATAACATTTTAATTTCGGCATTTTTTTTTTCTAAAAATAATAATAATAATGAAAAAGATAAAAAAGAGCAACTCCCAGACAGTCGACATGAACACTTCATTACAAAGGAGCCTTATTCCGAGCTCACTTGGTTTGGTGAGGCGGGTGAGGGTTAATATCTATAAGGCGCAATTCGTGTCCATCTCAATCAACCCGCAGTTAAAACGATCGCTGATAATGTTTTCACTTAACTTTCTGAAAATATTCTCTTGATTGTCCAGTTTTTTTACTACAATATGAATATCCCCTAAGAAAAAATGAAAATAATTAATTCGGAATATTACAACACGTTCTTCAATTTAGGCTCTATATTTGTATTTTAAAATGATTTTGTGTTTCATATGATTCCTGTATTGATCTTATTGCAATTATTCTTAAGGTCTAAAACTATATTTTTTGCATAAAGCAATCTGAGATCAGAACGTATACTATATAAGAAATCTAGTCTATAAATAGCAATTTGTTTTATTCATGTTGTGATGTTAAGTAATATATATATATATATGTCTCTTCAAATTTCTACACTACTACTACTGTTCTTATGGCTTCTGTTAATGTGCATGCTGGTACGGTCCCGCTGGGGAATATTCCAGGCCTGATCAAGGCATCCTCTTAAGCGGAGACAGATAGGCTAACTGGGATAAAGCACTGCCCCTCCCCCCTCCCAAGTGAACACGTTCTATCAAACATACCTTGCACGTGGAGAGGATGTTAGTCAGGCTCGCTAACTAGTCTCATCCGTCATACCGTTCCTCAGCTGGGGTTATACGGGTGGTGATGACCCTCACACGAATAGTGGCATACCTTATAAGAAGCCGCTAAAACCCTCCGTGAGCTCGGCCTCCGGCCTTTGCACGGGAGGCGGAGGAAGTGCGAAGAAAGGGTCGTCCAAAGAAGAGCTGGCTGGACAACCTGCCTCTCCCTTGATATCCTGCTAATGGATCGGCGTCTCTCTTGATATCCTGCTAATGGATCGGCCTCTCTCTTGATATCCTGCTAATGGATCGGCCTCTCTCGTGATATCCTGCTAATGGATCGGCCTCTCTCGTGATATCCTGCTAATGGATCGGCCTCTCTCATGATATCCTGCTAATGGATCGGCCTCTCTCTTAATATCCTGCTAATGGATCGGCCTCTCTCTTAATATCCTGCTAAGAACAGCTGCAGACCTGGAAAAGTGAAGGAATCTTGTTACGCGAACTGTCACAGGCACCCCTACGACAAAAAATCAAGGGTCGGATGAGATAGATACCTTGCGCCTCTTCAAACAGAAGTTATAGATATTACATGTCATTATTGTTACTACTACTGTTATTATTAATATTGGATGGTGAATCTTTGTACTCGTTCTCGTTTTATTTCATCCTCAACCCAAGGTTTGATGCTGGCAATTTTTTTTTTTTTTTTTTTACAATCGAATAAAATCACGCCATGACTAATCCCCCCATTTTGTTTCTGCAGCTTGACATTCTTTATTAGAGATTTATTTTTTAATCCATCACGAACCCAGAAGTAATCCTCGATCACAGTAAAAGGCATAAACAGATTTAAAAGAGATACAGAATTGGATTGAATCTTTAGCCGTTCAAGCAGGGGCACGGCACTCCGGTGTACTTTTGGAGAATGTTCCCGCCCTGCCTCTCCCTAGTCAGATCGGCATTACACAGACTGGGGGAAAGTGAGATTTTTCCCCATTTGTCCTCACATGTGGAATCTAGCCTACCATTTGAGTAGTTCTAATTACCATGTTCCATCTTTCCCTGCTCAGCACACACACACACACTCAGCCACCCACTTGTAGGCTTCTTATTATTTAAAACCATTGTTCGACATTAACGAGGTCTGCCCCTCCCCCCCCCCCCCCAACCCCCAAGTACTGTTAAAGTACGCGTTAGGTCACTATAACTTCCTGGCAGTACTTCGGTTTCTAGAAACGACGAACTTTTAAGTAGATCTATTTTTCTAAAGGCTTTGACGTAACTAGCCGTTGTATCGGAATTAGCCTGAGAATGACAAATAATTGTCTGTTGTGTGGGAGAAACCAGAAAATTCAAAATCGATTTTTTTATTTTTTTTTTCCAAACCAGGTTTTTTAACATTTTTATCGAGGTAATTCTATGAAATCATTTCTACTTTTGTTTTCAAAAGAAAAAGAAAAATAAATATGCAAAAAAAATATTAGCACGAGTGGGGTTCGAACCCACGCGGAAATAATTCCATTGGATCTTAAGTCCAACGCCTTAACCACTCGGCCATCGTGCTGCCATCCAGCCTTCGCTGTTACTTATTGTATATGTTGATATAATGTGTCCGCAATAATAGTTTGATAATACTCTGATGGAACTACTAACATTCACCTTGACCTATCGCTTAGTCTGTTGGACCTTTGGGGCACCACTACTGACATTATCAATTATAACAGTGTCTTTATTTTAAAATAAAAATGTTTGGATATGAAGCGAATGTTATTGTAGCCATTAGTATCAGAGTACTTGTATCATGTTATGTAGGCGGCTTCTGTTTCTGCGACGTAATTAACTTTATGAATGTAGGTTAACTTTTGTTGCGTCCCTTGTTTCCGCTACTGACGCGCACGCACACACCGAGAGAAATGTTAGTTTTATCGTGGGTACAGTATGGGACAACACTGTGGCACGTGGCTCGCCCTGTCTGTGTAATCGCGTGTTGACATGACGGGGTGAAAGTATACAGGATAGTATTTGTACAGGTATTGTTTTTGTGCGCGTGTGTGTGTTTGGTAGCAATGGCTTACTGAAAGGGAAAAAAATTAGGGGGTGGGGGAACTGGAAGGGTCAGTTTTGACCTTCACATTTGATAGAGACTATGTCTGGTTACTCCCGTTGACCCTGGCGTCTGGCAGCATACTCGTCACCCGGGTCGCGACGATCCATGGGGTCGTCTCAGAATGTCAGAAGTCAATGATTGCGCAGTGTAGGGCGGAACACTGTCCTTTTGGCGCACATTTTGTCTGGTTCCGTCCAAGCTAAGACTCCCGATGCCGTCACTGGGTGGAAACAGTGTCTTGTACGAATGTCCTCAAATTGGAGAGTTAAGGGTGTGCGTGTCTGGACGATTACTAGGAGGCGTTTCGCCGTACACCCCAGTTTCTTGCCTGAGCACTTCGAGAGGACTAGTCTATCCTGCACAGTTCCCAGCGGTATTTTATCTCTGGTTACTCCCGATTCCTTATCATGTTCCTGCCACATTCTACGTTGGTAGTACGATATTGTTTATTAATTAGATTACTTTATATACAATATTGATGTTAAATATATTTGAAATACCGCTATTAGACTTCGTGAAAACGTCTGGACTATTGGTCAGAACCTGGACGCGGATCTCGAAAAGGTTTTAACGATTTTCCTAGAAATTTGACAGTTGCTGTCTATGGTTGGGAGAAGAATGACTAGCTCGTTGGCCACACTGGGAACGCTCTAGTTTAACCGCTATAACTTTTCACACTTAACTCTTTCTCTCCTAATTGACGATGCCAACGTTGATTTGACCCCATTAAACTAAATTGACTTTTGGATTTATAAACTTTAATTTGTGTTGATTAAAAAAAAAAAAAACATGTATTCCCCTATAATTTGATACCAAATACAACATTTTATAACAACAAATAATAAAGTTATTAAAGTTTAATCATATCAGGATTGTGAAATACAAATGAGCAACACGAATGCTATCAGAACGAGAAAAATAATTACGGAGAGAAAGAGTTAAGAAGCAATTCATATCAATTTGGCTGGAGAGCGAGAAAGTTTTTTTTTTTCTTCTGGTTTCGACTGTAACATGTTTATTATTTATTTTATTGTTATCTCCCTTCTTTTATTACATTCTTCTTTCCCCTTGAAACAAAAATTATTGCCGGTTTTTGTTTTCTTCTATGAATAACTAAACAATCCCACGATGTGCGCCAGACAAAGGTTAAGATAGGATAATTTGTATTGGTCCAATCAAATGGAAATTCAGTTTGACTACAGTTGACCGTCTCAGCGTAACTACTGTACAATATCAATCTCTCTCTCTCTCTCTCTCTCTATATATATATATATATATATATAATATATATAGTTCGTCCATTGTGGTTCGATGATGACCGCAGTGCTAACACAAACAACATTCACATACGAAACAAATACACACTCACAACCAGCAATTATATGAATTAGACGAAGTAAGGGTTTCAAGCTAGTGACTTTTTCAAATTATGAAGACAGTCTTAGATGGGGCTCTTTAGTTTCTGCTTAGTTGGCTTTCAGAGAGAGAGAGAGAGAGAGACTAATGCACGTCCCACCCCCACCCTTTCACAATGTTTTATAATAAATATTTTTTTTCTTTTGGAGATTGCACACCCCCCTTCTCCCCGATAAACTGAGAGCCTCTCAGTTACAATTTTTTTAAATTAATAATACTTTCAGTGACCCTCTTGGAGTTTCGGACTCTAAACGAAGCATTTCATTAATATGTAGATCATTCTTGTGTTTCATTAAATCGCGACATACAGAAAATAATTTTAAAAGATGGCCATGGATTGGGACTTTCTGTTTCCTAACAGTTTTTTTTTTATTAAATAGTCCAGGCTTCTATGACGGCAAAACTGTACGAGCTCTCATTTTGAATAACAGTGCAGACCCGAAAAATTGGATGAGAATGCCGCTTTGATCCAGTGGATAACTGCTGGTTAGTTTCAAGTTCTCTTGGGACAGGGTTTTATTGGAACAGACAAGACATTGATTCATATAGAGTCATTGTGTTTGACGCATTGCTTTTTAAATAGCTTCTGGTTAGAGCAAACAGTCCAATAACATTGGATGTTTATATTGTGGCTGATCTGAATGTGACTGAATGTGATGTATAGTGTAGTGTTATGCTAATAGGAATTTTTTGTTTAGTTTGTATGTTAAAAAAAAATGAAAGCAGATTCTCGCTCTATCTGAAGAGAGGATACAGTGGTGGGAATCAACAAGTTTTCATCTTAAAGTTTAACTCATTGATGCATCACTGCACTAATGGAATAACACAGTCGGAGTGGTTCCTTTCATTAGACAATTAACCAATGAGGAATGAGTTTTACAATTTGAATTTCAAGGCCGAAAAAAAATAATGACGTCTACAAGTTATGTATCTCTTGGGGGGGGGGGGGGGGGGAGTCAAATACACATTATGTAAAGAACAGAAACAAATGTTTGGTTTGACAATGTATTTGAGATAGAAATGATCTTTTTACAATATCTCTTTTTAATTCGTATCTTCGTGGAAACTTCTAAAACCTAAGACTTTGGTTTGGTGGACGTGATTCTCGAAAATGGCTCAAACAATTTTCCTAGAAATTTCGCATTTGATGTATATCGTATAGAAAAGAATTACTAGCCCGTTGGCCACATTGTAAAACTCTAGTTTGACCGTTATAATTGTTCACAGTAAAAAGCAATAAATTTAAATTTGGCTAGAGAACGAGAAAAGAAAAAAATGTTTTTTTTTGTTTTTTTTTACAATACCTCTATTCAAGTCAGAACTTCTTGGAGGGCGGAGGAACCTGGACGCTGATATGTAAAACGGCTGTAACATTTTTTTCTAGAAATTTAACAGTTGATGTATGTCCCTGAGAAAAGAATTACTGGCTCGCTGGCCACACTGAGAAAACTCTAGTTTGACTGTTAACATTTTTCAAGTAAATAAATAAATAAATTGTAATTTGGCTAGAGATCTAAATCTAGGATTCTAAATTAAAAATTAAATTATGGCTTATGGCTGGGATATCTAGGGAAAGTTTTTTCCGTGCTGCCTTTAGGCGCTCGGTAAACACAACTCTGCCCCGAGTCGGGTGTCGAACATTTCATAGGTAGCCAAGCCATAGGTAGCCAAGCCATAGGTAGCCAAGCCATAGGTAGTCAAGCCATAGGTAGTCAAGCCATAGGTAGTCAAGCCATAGGTAGTCAAGCCATAGGTAGCCAAGCCATAGGTAGTCAAGCCATAGGTAGTCAAGCCATAGGTAGCCAAGCCATAGGTAGTCAAGCCAAGCTAAGTTCAAGCGCACTTAGCCTCTCGACCACGCTTGCAACTATTCTAGGTCCAGACCCAACATCGGTTTTGAAAGGACTAACGCGTTCTTGAAAGGACTATCGCTTTCGGGAATTTCCGAATGTAGGGAATCATTGATTCAAGAATTTAATAAATTAATGTTCAGTGAAATTTTACGCATTGTATTCTAAGTCTTGATCTAAATGCTTATCATTGGAGTATTATAAACTGTTGTAGATTTATTCATTTGCTTAATCAGCATTCTTTCTATAACATTGAACAATTTAAAGAGAAAAACAATGTCTCTATAAGTGGCATAAAGGAGGTATTGTCTTTTTTTTTTTTTTTTAAATGTTTTTTTTGTATTGTTTTATTGTAAATTGTAAACTCATTCATGTATACAAGTTAAACTTTCTCTGTCATGTCTCTCTAATTAGATCGAACACACAAACATATGGGGCCTAGATCTATATAAAGAAATATAACCGGTCGGACGAACAGTAAATGAGATATATATGTAACAAACCCAGTAACAATAACACTCATACACACACACACACATGCCGTAACTTCGGAGCGTAGTGAAAAAACATACGCAAGTCTCCCTGCCTTCGGCCTAATATTGATGGCCGGACCTGACAACATATGTGTGCCACTGAGAAATCTATTATCACTGATTTTAGCAAGTGTATTGCATTGTGGGTAATGGTGGGTTTCTAAAATAACCATTCCTCTCGTTGTAGATTATACATATAAGTAAGTCAACACATTCTTCTCTGTTTGAGAACCATTGCTAGTGTTGTGAAGGAGTCTATTGGAATGTCTGTTTTAGCTTTCAAGCTAGATCTATTTCAGAATCTCTTTCAATCCTTATAACTAATTCCTCTATTCAGATGCTAATTCATTGGTTCAAAAAAAAAAAAAAAAAAAAACCTGTACACGGATGTCAAAAACAATTTTCCTTGAAGTTTGACCAGTTGATGGAAAAAAGAATTTATAGCTAGTTGGCTACGCCGGGAAAACTCTAGTTTGACCTTTATAATTTGTTTAAAGTTGTAAAACTAATAATTTAAATTAGGCCAGAGGCAATCGCTGTATACGTCTTCGGGTATTTCCGCATGAAGGCCCTTTTCAC
Source organism: Biomphalaria glabrata (assembly GCF_947242115.1). Classification (NCBI taxonomy): domain Eukaryota; kingdom Metazoa; phylum Mollusca; class Gastropoda; family Planorbidae; genus Biomphalaria; species Biomphalaria glabrata. The sequence goes on along the minus strand of NC_074716.1, from coordinate 52,890,273 downwards.
TTCAGTACAGTAAGTTAAGTTTCCCTTTCAGACCTTGCGATTTATTGGGCAGGTGATGGAAAGGTTATCTGTTTCCATGGCCCACAGTTAACGAGGGTGTCATGTGTGGGCGACATCGTTCCGACCACAGCTAATGCCCAGGCATTCATCTCATTTCCACGAGATGATCCCATAGTCGGTCTGCGACTGATGGAGGCCATAGATCATGTGGCCAGCATAACGACCAACTGCATTTACTTTTCCCCAACTTATATCATGAAAGCTGGGTGGACTCAGAGGGCGCAGAAAGGTCCCGAGATTAAAAAATCCCAGTCTTCACCAGGATAGGAACCCTGGACCCAGGCTCAGCCACCGCTCCTCCATATTCACTAAAGAGTTTTATTAAATTATTAGACGTTAGGGAACATTTTTGCGCTCAGTCTTCAAAGTCTGGATCTATCGACCTAACATTTGAATTTTATAAAGTTTACTAGATTTATACATTCGCTTAACCATGAGTTTTTCTTGGTTGGGGGAGGAATGAGATGCGTTAAAATGATCTTTTTAAAAAAAAATAATAAATCTAACATTCATTAGTTGTTAAGAGCAAAAAAAAATTGCTCCATAAGCTGTGTCAGTGTGGTCAAACCTGTCTCTCAAAGTGGTTATCTATAAAAACTGTTTTTTTACTGACCGAAGTCATGCGTGTCTCTGTGACGTAATGGAGCTTTAAAAATCGCTGTTTGATTGTATAGAGTATAGTCTGAGTAGTATCACTTGCCTTTGAAATGCCGTGGAAAATTCATTTCGCTTTCAATGATATTATTAGGCTTCTAACTGACTTGAATATAATAATAAGTCTTGTCTTCGAGTCTGAAGATTAATGAGGAATGTAGTATTTCCCGTTTTAAAAAAAAGACAGGATCATAGACTTATATATTATATCTAGACTGGAAACCGAAAACAAAGTCTTATCCGCGATTGATCGATTCACAGACCTATATATATAGATTTGTATGTACATTAACTCTTTTTCAAGCTCTATGGGAAGTCGCCCCAATCAATCTTTTCTGTCTTAGAAAAGTAATGATCTTTAGTTTTCAAAGTTTATAAATAATGCAAAATCATTTCTCGGCTATATCTACTTTACAAAACAACGCCTTGTTCCAACTTTAAAAAAAATTTTCACATTTTTTTGTAGTTTTAAAAGATCTCCAAAACCAGTCTAGATATAATATATATGTCTATGGACAGGATTTTGAAAATAAAGCTGCAAATATCTTTTAAAATAATATTTTATTAATGAGGTGCATTCAAAATAGAGACATGAGCTGTGTATAATGTAATATTAAGTTTATATTTGTCTACTAAGCCAAGTGATATCTAGAGCTCTTCACAAACATCATCTTTAAAACAATCTTTTTGAGTTCCCCAGACTTGCTGATCTTCGTCTCGTCAGGTCTGGGAAGCCAGAAATTCTCGACCTGTATTGTGACAAGTATGCACTACGTCAAACTGCAGGGTTTATGTCCAAGACTTTTGCAAGAGAGGATTTGAACCTCTCAACTCTCAAGCCCTCACTGAAATAGAATTCGACTATGATGATCATCACCATTAATGGCACCATTATTTATACCCGCGGAATACACATTTGAGACCAAAGAAAATCCGCTGCCGAGGACAGACGCAGAGGGCGAAAAGAAAATCTTAATCAACCACCGGCGGACAATGGTTATGCTTGCCCTGAATGTGGCAAAAATACGTAGGTCATAGCTGGGGATTTGTAACCCCGGGAAATACTGCATTCCTCGTTAATCTTCGGGCTCGAAGACAAGCCTTATTATTATTATTTATACCCATACTTATACCATCATTTATACTATAACTATTACTATTTTATTGTCAGGTTCTTTTTAACAATCTAACATACACATTTATTATTTTACAAATTATTTATTTTGTTAAGCGTCGCAGTTGCCTTACAAAATAATACACATCATATTTTAAGAAAGTATTTTCAGATAAATACAGCAATTATACATTGAACTTAGGTTTCAAATGTTGATAGTCTCTGATCTGATTGTTGTACGCTATCGGATAGCACAACAAGAAAGTACGCAAGTGTTGGAGATTTTTGCAAGACTTTTGTCTTTGATGTTTTCTGAGCAGACTTTCGTTTCATCTTGCCTGTTAATTTTTAACATATTTTTATCATACTTCTGATTTTGTCTGTAAATAACGGATACATTTACCGTAGAACAAACTTATTTCTTATCGGAGGAGAAAAAAAAGGAAACTTGAATAACATTTGAAAGCAGATTGTTGACATTGGCTTAGTCTTTCACGGCAATGTTTTCAACTCTTTATTCTCACGTGCTTTATTCACGTCATTGTTTACTGACCAATGTGAAGCTCCAAACCCTTGACTAGAACGTACTCCAAGCGTCTCCGTTTTCATCATTCTTTTGTCCAGGTGTGTCCAGGTGTCGAATGACGTTTTCTTTTTTTTAAATTAACGAAATAGTCACGTGAGGGAAAAAAAAGTTAATTAGAAAGGAAAAATTGAAGAAAAAAAAAAAACAACTTAAGTCCTAACTAATGTCTGTATTTTGAATGCATCTCATTTCAGAAAAAAAAATATTTTCAGCTTAGTTTTCAAAATTCTTGTCTTTAAAAAAAAAAAAAAAATTCTTTTTAGCCGTTAGAAATATGTTCAGACTTCAAAAGACTTCAGAGGAAAAAAGTAAATAACAGTTTAACCATCCGTGTCATTTTTATAGCTTTTAAAATGTGGCTAATAAAATGGGCAGTTTTCATTTAATGTGGCAGATGATTGACAATGCACTTTTCATTATATACGCTTCAACCAGGACCGGATTTAGACCTGATAAGGCCTTAAGCTTTTTGAATTTGTGGGGCCCCTTGTAATCAACCAAAGGCAAGTTTTCCTCTGCCCACTCTTCCAACTGAAAATACCGCTGGAACTATTTTAGGGGCCCCGAGCCAAGTTGGGGGCCTAAGCTAAAGCTTATGATGGTAAATTCAGCACTGGTTTCAAATGAACATTGATTATGAATTAAAAATCAACTTTTATTTTTTAAGTCATCATCAGAGATGTGTACACTTGAATGTCGCGGAGACGAAAGGTCATGGTTCATTGCTCGTGACATTATTTCAGAACACCCCCCCCCCCCCCAAAAAAAAAAAAAAGTTTTTTAACACACAATGTTGGTGAAAACAAAGCTTTACCCAGAGCTCGTTTGTTGCATATAAGCGTTGTGGGTTCAGAAGATTAATAACGATAACATTAGTTTACGTGACATATGACCCAGTTGCGATTTGCAAATGTAGTTTCCTTTTCACGGTCTGCGCATGTCTTCGGCAAAAGTTTTTCTTTGGTTCTCAAGTGTGTGTCGCGCGACTGTTCTTTCATAAGTATTAAACAAATTTACGCTTTTAAATTACTTAATTTAAAAATAAAACTTTGACAATTTAAAGTTCACAATTATTCTATTAGAGATTTTTATCTATGAATAATAATAATAAAAAAATTGGTGTATCTTATTTACAGGATAAAGGAGGTGTTAATAAAATATTTTTTTTCAAAGGTAGATAACATTCAGCACTGTAGCACAGATTAATCGTAATATTTAGGAAGTATTAGACATCACTTTATGATTTACAATTTATATTTGAAACCCAATGGGCAACTGACTAGCGGTGATGAAGCGAAGTCAACATTAAGATCCTTGTTAAAGTTATAGATCTTTTAAATTATATTTTAGTTGGCATGATCGAGGCAGGATGGCTGCCTGGTCTTGTGGTTTGCTCGCTGGATTATCGTTCTAACTTATCGATGGTCCCGGGTTCAAACCCTGCCGCTCCCATCCCTCGTCGTAATGCGGGTGGTTTGGACCAGGAAGTAAATTATCTTCAACTCTGAAGGAACATCCGAAAACATGGAAAAGAAACATTGAAATTTAATTTAGCGTCCTTGACATTGGCTAGTTCACGTGAAAATGGCCACTAGAGAAAGCCGCTACACATTCATAACACAGTGCGTTGTGACTCTCCTCTAGTGACCGCAAGAAAACATTCAGAAACTGGAAGAGACACAAAATTGAGCAGTGAGATTCATAACAAACGAATATTCACATTTGACTAGAGTTACACCTTTAGTAAAAATCACTAAATTTAGAAAAGCCTTCAGGGTAGAAGACTCAAAAGTAAAGTAGCAATTATACATAAAACACTGAACCTTCAAATAGAAAAACAAAATTTAATAAAATACTCAGAAAGTCACAAAGATAAAAGCACATTCTTCGTTCCATATGCTAGGACTAATTTGTACAATTGCTCCTTATTTCCTAGTGCTATTAAAGCATGGAATGGGTTGCCTGAGCCAGCCAGGAAAACCAATGGCTTGGCAGAATTTAAGTCATTGGTTGACATGCATGACTAAATTGACCTAGGAACACGCGTAGGACGTAATCATCTTCTACTTTTTTAAAATTTTTTTTTATTTTATAAGATAAGACTATTGGAACCTGCTAGTTTCCAATCTGATGTGCTACTTAAGTTGTGCTAAATATGTAGTGTTTTGTCCTTTTGCAGAATGGAAAGTACAATGGGCCTCATTCACCAATCGTAAACAAACAAACATTTAGCCACGTGATTCTCTAAACACAGGCTATCACGTGACTTTTCTCTCTGGTCATTTTACATTAATATTATCACGTGGCTAAATGTTTGTTTACGATTGGTGAATCAGGCCCATTTAAGCTGAGTCGATCTGCTGAAGCCGAGTTAAAGCCTTAGAGATGTTGACATCTTACAAATTAATTTAATTTGCCGACCTAAAGCTTTTTTTTTTTTAAATCATTATTCTCTTCCGAATCGCCTATTACTTTTTATTGGTCTTAGCTTACTATTGCATGCCAAGTTTTGGTACTAGCTTTGGAGTCGTCTAAATTCGGCCCTATATTGTCCTTTTTTTAAGGGATGCAGGGGGGGGGGGGGTTGTCGTAACCTTCGCTAAAGCCTGTTCTTTCACTTTCGTTCTCTTGAAACAACATTGAAAGTCGTTTGTCCGTCGTTTGGTCCGTCGTTGGTTTGTAGCTACAATCATCTAGTACTTAATAAACAAATGTAGGCGTGTGGTATTCTTTAACGAAGAACTTGAACAGACTGTCTTCTAAACAAACTTTAATGCAACTTTTAATTAGAAATATACACAAAGCTTTCAACCTGAAATGAGATAGAAATCTTGTAGTCATTAAATGAAAGGATATTGACAGGAAATGTATTGGCAAAAGAGTCTCTACTGCCTGATGTAAGGGAACTCGGGTGAGTTCTTTACCACTTACGTATGGCTCGATAATCTAGGGTATGATTCTCAATTACACTTGTCAATACTTGCTTAACTCAAATACGAACACTTAGTATACATCAACTCTAACTCCTTATATTCATGAATATCGATAATACTTTAATACTTAATAAAGCACACAATTGTATCACTCTTATGAAATACACAAAACACCAGCACCCTACTCAGACCAGGTCAGCTCTCCAACTGCTAGACTGACCGCTAGAAACCTAATTGTCCCCCCTTGAAAATCCCGTGATAAAAACAATTCACACACCAACTAATAAAATAAACAAACACACACACAATCTCACATCTTACACGCCCACGCTCTTGACATCTCCCCCTTACTTCCCCTAGATTTTCCCTGAAAATCTAAGTCTATATTATGTACACTAAAAAAAATTATTAATGACATTGTTGAAGTACAACATGGTTAAAAGAAATACTACTCAAAAATACACAGTACATCTTACTATGTTTACACAAGTAATTTGTTTCAATTCAACAAACTACACCCATGAGTTTAATTATGAAATAATGAATACTTTGTTTCTAAGCATCAACATTAATAAAATACATGAATTATCTTTCCATTTCCAAACAAAACAAGTTCATCAATAATAATGCATATGTAATAATAAAACTAATAATATAACTAAACTAATCTTCATCTGTTCCACTTGTCCCGTTCCTTCTCTTGTGACGTCAGGTTACAATGTAGGCTACTGTTTATTGTTTATGAATATAGAGCTTAAGACTTGACTTCCGATGCTTCTCAATACTGGATGAGACGACGCGTGTTGTGCAAAGTACAATTAAAACACAAAGAGATGAACAGTTCAGTCAATTTAATTGAGCAATAATAATAATAGTAGTAGTAGTAATAGTAGTAACTTCTCTGACGAGACGATCATAGTTGAAAAAGTTCAACGTACATACTGGATTGCTGAGACGTGCACAGTCTGAAAGCGTTACAATACCAGGTATGCTTCTGACAGAGACAATAATGTGAGTTCAAACTGTCAGCCTAGACAATGGGTCAGCCCAAAAGTTGTCTGTACCTTTAATGTGCTGAATTTCAAAGTCAAAGTCCATAAGGTATAATATCCATCTAGCAATGCGAGCATTGGTGGTTGCAGACTTGAGATACTTGAGATTCAGGTGATCAGTCCAAACAATGAACTTACGTGAATACAAGAAGTGTTCCAACTTCTTAATTCCCCATGTTAATGCTAACAACTCACGCTCCATTATGCTGTATTTACATTCACGAGGGAGTAATTTTCTGCTGAGGAAACTGACAGGATGCAATTTGTTTCCCACGTACTGTAGAGCAGCAACTGCAACAGCCTTGTCCGAAGCATCACACTGTAGATAAAAACATTTATCCGGATCAGGCAACATTAAAATGGGGTGAGAAGTCAAGTATCTTTGTATACGCTCCAATGCAACCTCCCCCTCCACAGTCTTAGCAACTTTAGAAGGGTGCCCTTTTTTAAGAATTTCAGTAAAGGGAGACAACAAGCTTGAAAAGTTTGGAATGAAGGAGCGATAATAATTGAGCAGACCTAATAATGATCGGGTTTCCTTCTTTGTTTTAGGGTACCGTAGCTGCAGAATCTTACTGACATTAGAATTTTCAGGCTGAAGAAAGCCTTGGCCAATCTTATGGCCTAGGAATGTAATAGTTTGGAACCCAATGAGTAACTTGTTAGGCTTAACAGTAAGATTGAATTCTCCTAACCTCTCAAGCACCTGTCTCAACGAGAGCATGTGACTCTGCCAATCAGTGTTGTACACACAAAGATCATCAAAATAACAAACTACTTGTTCTAAACCTTTTAGCACTCTACGCATTGTTCTGTTAAAGAAACTAGGACTGTTTTTTAAACCAAATGGGAGATATTTGAATTGATAGTGTGCATTGGGTACTTTGAACGCTGTGTACTGCTTACTACTCTCTTCTAATGGCACCTGCCAGTAACCTTTTGTTAGGTCTAATTTACTAAAATATTTAGCTTTCCTTAGTGTGATAAATAGTTCTTCTTGATCTGGTATGACTTCTGCATCAAATTTTGTTATGGAATTTACTTGCCTATAATCAACAACTGGTCTCAAGGTTCCATCTTTCTTTTTGATTAAGATCATAGGAGATGCATAAGGCGATTCACTCTCTTCAATAATATTCATGTTAATCATCGACTCAATTTCTTCTTGTAGCCTTTGTCTCAATGCCATTGGTACATTATAAGGTTTTAAATTGACAGGCTTATCCGATGTTAGAGTTATTTTAAAGGGCTCCACTTTCGCTTTTCCTGGTACATCTGATATTACGTGTGCAAAGTCTTCAAGGAGTTTTTCAACTTCATTTTTCTGAGTTTGGTTTAAGTCTTTATTAATGGTTATTGCCCTTTGGTTTATTTCTCCATTTCCATGGATCATTTCCGGTAGTTTTAATTCTTCTATTTCATTATCAATGATTTGCCCTGTTTCATCATGGTCATATTCATCCACGACTCCAATAAATGCAGCAGACAAAATGTTACTCTTACAGCTACTGTTGGCAACATTGTTACTTGTTACTTCAACTGGGGTGTAATATTTGATTAATCTGTTTACATGAAATATCTTTGATTTGTTTCCTTTCTTTACTATGTAATTTAAGTCTGATAACCTCTTTTCTATCTTGTACGGGCCTTCCCAATATAATTTGAGCTTATCTCCCTTTTTTGGTTTCAACACTAATACCATTTCTCCTGTATCAAAACTTTTTTTTACAGTGTTTCTATCATATAGTCGTTTTTGTTCTTGCCTCGCTATGTCTTCATTATCACATGCAATCTTAGCTGTACTTTGTAGTCTTTCTTTTAATTCCTCAAGATATTCAAACAAGTTAGTATAATTAGTGTCAACTTCTTTTTCTTTGGTCATAAGTTTCTTCAAAATTGCCATCGGCCCTCTAATTTTTCTTCCAAATACAAGTTCGTAGGGTGCAAATCCTGTTGTATCGTTGGGCAATTCTCTTATAGCGAATAATGCCGAGGCTAAGTATTTGTCCCAATCTTTAGATCGTTCAGAACACAGCTTTCTTAATATGCTCTTAAGTGAACCATGTAGGCGTTCTACGCATCCATTCGAGGCCGGGTGGTATAGCGAGGACTTGATTATCTTCACATTGAAGAATTTGCAGACTTCTGTGTATAAATCTGAACCATATTGAGAACCATTGTCAGAGAGAATGGCCTCTGGAAAACCAATCCTAGTGCAGACCGAATATAAAGCTTCTATCACAGTAGTTGTCTCTATGTTTCTCAACGGTACAGCTTCAGGCCATCTGGAGAATGTGTCTATTATAGTTAGGATGTATCTATGTTTACTTTCTGTCATAGGAAGAGGTCCAACCAGGTCTATTGCGATTTTCTTAAAGGGTACACCTTGTCTGTCCATCTTCCCCAGCACTGCTTTACCAGCTCTCCCTGGAACTTTTGCTCTCTGACATGGGTCGCAGCACCTTACCAACTGCTTTACATCTTTGTCGACCCCTGGCCAATAAAATTCAGAGTAGATACGAAGTTTTGTTTTCTTTACAGACATATGCCCTGCCAGTGGTGAGCTGTGGGCGTTTTCCAGTATTAATTTACGTCTGCACTTAGGAACAACTAAAAGATCTTTAACTACTTGAGGTTCTGTAAGGGACGTAACTCTCTTGTAAAGCAAGCTCTTCTTTCTGACAAACATAATACTTGCTTCTTTAGTCACTTGTGTTGTTTGCAGGTTGCATTTTCTCCATAGTGGTGCCAGAGTTTCATCTTCTTGTTGTTCCTTCTCTAGACTCCCTTCTATACTTGTTCCTATGATTGGCGTCTTTACTTGAGTTTCTTCCCTTTCTTTGTCCTTCATTCCTCTAGTCTCTACGGCTGACACGAACAGGCCTTTCACATTGCCTATTAACACATCAGCGACCGGCTCCGGAAATAGCACGACGATGAATTCTCCTTTCAGGTAAGGTGTGTCAAGCATTGCCTTTGCGGTTTTGTATATAAATACTTGTCCGTCTGCTAAGCACAAGGAGCATTTCTCTGGCAAAATATCTTTTTCATTGACAAGTGTCTCTCTTACGGCGATAACACTACAGCCGCTATCTCTCAGGATCGACGCCTTTCTTCCATTCAGCTTTCCTTCTTCTATGTTTAGTGATCCAATAGACTTGTCGTTTATAATGAAGTTAGCCACACTTTCTGGATTATGGTAGATCAGATTGCAAGTCCCTTGTCTATCAGGCACTTGCACCACGGCACATTCGGCTTGATTGGAGTAGTTCCTTCTTGTCTCATTCCTATACCTTCCTTGGTTATTCTGGTACATTCCATTTCCATAATTGTTTCTTCTGTTGTTAACTTGGTTGCTGAATGTGTAATTTGGCCTATTCCATCGCCCTCTTGCTCTGTTGTAAGAATTGCTATAGCGGGGTCTGACGAAATTTCTTCTGGGCTCATGGTATTCAATGTTTGGCCTGATGTAGTTTGCGCTGCTAGGGCTGGTTTGGTAGCGGTAATTTTGCCTATTCAAATCTCTTCTGTCACTCACTGCGTTGGCCTGATAAATTCTCGATTTCTTGAAAATGCTTTTACTGGCGAAGATTATCTTTCTGTTCTCCAACAAATCAACTAGCTTTTCCAACGACTCAGGTTCTTTATCTAGGATCTCTTCTCTTACCTCCTCGTTTAGGGCACTGAGTATAGAGTCTTTCAATATTAACTCCTCCAGCTGTTCAAAGTTTCGTTCTATTTTCGCCGCCTCGCACCATTGTCGGAAGTTCTTTTGTAATGCCACAAAAAATTCTCTTGGGCCATCTTCAATTGGGACAGTCTCATGCCATCTTTTCCTGCAGGCTTCCTCCGTCATTCCCACATAGTCTAAGAGCTCTTTTTTTATCTTCTCGTAGTTAGTGCAGTCCACTAATCTTCTCTGTGTTAGGAATTGCCTTAGTTTAGGTGTTATTTTCTCCTGCAGCTGTGCCACCCAGTCTTCTTCTAGAACCTTGTCTCTCCTAGCTGCCATCTCGAACATGTCGAGGTAACAGGGTAGATCTTCGGTTGTCATGGCAGGGAAACCTTTACTCAGTCTTGGTCTCTGGGCCGTGACTCCGGTTGTCGCGCTTGATTGTGTTTTATTTTTTTCCTGGGCAATTAGTAAGTCAAGTTTCTTCATTTCTCTTTCGTGTTCCCTTTCTTTCTCTTTCTCCTGTCTTTCTTTGTCTTTCTCCTGTCTTTCTTTGTCTTTCTCCTGTCTTTCTTTTTCTTTTTCCTCCAATTCCAGTTCCTTTAATCTTATCATCTGTTGCAGCTTGGACATTTCTCTTTCCTCCACCCTCTCAGATCTTTCTCTTCTCTGTTTCTCTGCCTCACTCTCCTTTTCCATGTTTTACTTTCTATTCCTTATAATACACAGCACTCAGTACGTTTGCTACACTAAGTTTTACAGAAAATTTTAAAATAACAGTCCTAGTATTTCTTTTACCTTAAATTACTACCTTAAGAATAATTATAGTGCTCTATACTATACAATAAGAAAATAAAATCAATCCTAATTTTGAAGAATATTTTTAGTTATACAATAGATTAGGCAAGTAAATGATCAAGACAGAAAAATACAAATTGAAATAATGATCAGATTATTAGATTCAGATAGGAAGTTAGAATACGTTGATTTTAAAGACTCTTGCCTTTTTTAAATTGGCAACAATAAAATCAGAATGAAATTACTGAAGCCTTAAATTGAGAGGCTAGTATGACAGCACATAAAAAAAAAGGAAAATATATGATAGTCAAATTGAAACAAATTATAATAGAGGCAAGAAAATAGAGGCTAGAGAGTAGAGGGTTCAGCTACACGAGAGGTAACACAAATCACTTAACTTCCACTCCCTGCACGTGATCCAACCTGTCCTCGTGATGCAACTTCGGGCTGTCGCTGTCCTCTCTGTACTGGTACTTCAAACCACCGCCGTTCCTCAGGCCAAATCAAGGGGCATAACACATGAGGAAAAATGTTTTAAAATAGAATGAGTGTCAAATTAACAATAATATAACATGTAGAACAATATTTGTAAGTTTAAGAACATCAATTACATGAGGAAAATGTTTTAAAATAGAATGAGTGTCAAGTTAACAACAATATAACATGAAGAACAATATTTGAAGTTTAAGTACATCAATAACAATTTATAACTGCTATACTTATACAATTTCTGCGACGAGAGGTCCTGGTTTTCTTTCACAAGAGCCCCCAACTGTAAGGGAACTCGGGTGAGTTCTTTACCACTTACGTATGGCTCGATAATCTAGGGTATGATTCTCAATTACACTTGTCAATACTTGCTTAACTCAAATACGAACACTTAGTATACATCAACTCTAACTCCTTATATTCATGAATATCGATAATACTTTAATACTTAATAAAGCACACAATTGTATCACTCTTATGAAATACACAAAACACCAGCACCCTACTCAGACCAGGTCAGCTCTCCAACTGCTAGACTGACCGCTAGAAACCTAATTGTCCCCCCCCTTGAAAATCCCGTGATAAAAACAATTCACACACCAACTAATAAAATAAACAAACACACACACAATCTCACATCTTACACGCCCACGCTCTTGACACCTGACATCTCTGATTCGTCTCCCTTCAAACGGCGCCTTCGACATAGTCTTACGGCCTGGGCTCACGGAGGTCACGCTTCAACTGTTACCCGCGTGACTTATACTCCCATCTATAAAGACAGACCATTTTCGTGGTTTCATCAGACAGCTTACACAATCAACATCCGCCCCACTTTTCTCATGGTTACCTTAGAAACACACACACACTCCGTAGCACTGAGCCACTTAGAAGTATTACGTCAGGATCAGACACTAGAAGTGAACGGGACCCTTCAGGTCTCAACTGTTCACTATCCCTGCTACCTCTCCCCATTTACTTCGCCCCCCCCCGTCCCCCTTTTTTCCCCATGGTAACTGGTAAAGATCACCAGTTGTTAGAGTGGTGTGTGTGTGTCTGTGTGTGTCTTTAGGCGTTTACCAACTGTCAGGTATCTTAATTTGATCATTCATCTACCAGGGTACAGTCCTCTTGAACTTGGACCATTGGGGACACACGCATACACACACACACTGACTTTTCACATCCCACATTTCAGATCACACAAACACACACACACACACACACACTTTGACACAGACACATACACTAGCATTGGACTAAGTCAATGCTTGTCTGGACGATTAGTAGTATTTCCCTCCCCCTTTTTTTTTCGTTCCCCCTCACAACTCTGAATCTCTCATTCTCTTTCCCTATTACACAAACCCATTTTCTCTCTTTCTCTCTATCTATCTATCTCTGTATCTCTAGCACTAATCCTACTAAGTCTCCTAAATCTTACTGATTCTTTTTCTCTTTATCATTACATGTTCTTTCTTTCATTGTTTTTTTTCCGACTCACTCACACACACACACACACACACACACGCTAACTTTCCATTTATCTAACACCCCCCCCCCCTTTTTCCAAATCCCTCTTTCTCCTCTATTTTTCTCGATCTAGTAATCGGCACCCAGTAAGGGGAAATAAATGAGTGCTCGAGGTTATCGGTCTTGTTGCATTAGTTTTATTGGGTTGTTGCCTCTTTTTCTTTCTCTCTCTCTCTCTCGCCACATTTCTCTCTTTCTCTTTTCTTTCTTTTCTCTCTCTCTATGATTTTGCGCTAAATTGGTTCTATTTCGATCATACTTTCCCCACTCTGTACTATTACTCTCTCTCTCTCTCTCTCTCTCTCTCTCTCTCTCTCTCTCTCTCTCTCTCTCTCTCTCTAGACGTGTTCTTCAATTAGAGATTTTTATAGGTGGATAGAAATCAAGTATTTTATCAATGTGGATTTCATCCAGGTCTTTCTCTAGATATTTTAATGTAAAACAAAACTCACTACATTCTACGATATGATACTTCACTAAACTCACTACATTCTACGATATGATACTTCACTTAACTCGCTACATTCTACGATATGATACTTCACTAAACTCACTACATTATAAGTTATGATACTTCACTAAACTCGCCACTTTCTACGATATGATACTTCACTAAACTCGCTACATTCTACGATATGATACTTCACTAAACTCGCTACATTCTACGATATGATACTTCACTAAACTCACTACATTCTACGATATGATACTTCACTAAACTCGCTACATTCTACGATATGATACTTCACTAAACTCGCTACATTCTACGATATGATACTTCACTAAACTCGCAACTTTCTAAGATATGATACTTCACTAAACTCGCCACATTCTACGATATGATATTTCACTAAAGTCGCCACATTCTACGATATGATACTTCACTAAACTCGCTACATTCTACGAAATGATACTTCACCTAAACTCGCCACATTCTACGATATGATACTTCACTAAACTCGCTACATTCTACGATATGATACTTCACTAAACTCGCCACATTCTACGATATGATACTTCACTAAACTCGCTACATTCTACGATATGATACTTCACTAAGCTTGCTACATTCTACGATATGATACTTCACTAAACTCGCTACATTCTACGATATGAAAATTCACTAAACGCGCTACATTCTACGATATGATACTTCACTAAACTCGCTACATTCTACGATATGATACTTCACTAAACTCGCTACATTCTACGATATGATACTTCACTAAACTCACTACACTCTACGATATGATACTTCACTAAACTCGCTACATTCTACGATATGATACTTCACTAAACTCACTTCACTCTACGATATGATACTTCACTAAAGTCGCCACATTCTACGATATGATACTTCACTAAACTCGCTACATTCTACGATATGATACATCACAAAACTCACTACATTCTACGATATGATACTTCACTAAACTCACTACACTCTACGATATGATACTTCACTAAACTCACTACATTCTACGATATGATACTTCACTAAACTCGCTACATTCTACGATATGATACTTCGCCTAAACTCGCCACATTCTACGATATGATACTTCACTAAACTCGCTACATTCTACGATATGATACTTCACTAAGCTTGCTACATTCTACGATATGATACTTCACTAAACTCGCTACATTCTACGATATGAAAATTCACTAAACTCGCTACATTCTACGATATGATACTTCACTAAACTCGCTACCTTCTACGATTTGATACTTCACTAAACTCGCTACATTTTACGATATGATACTTCACTAAACTCGCTACATTCTACGATATGATACATCACAAAACTCACTACATTCTACGATATGATACTTAGTGATGGGCAAAAGTTAACTAAAAAGTTGCTAACTTTTAGTTTAACTAAAAAAAATTAGTTAAGGCCAAAGTTTAATTAAAAAAAAATAGTCTAGTTAAAATCCTAGTTTAATTAATTTTTTTTAGTTACAAACTAAAAAGTTTAATTACAAATTTTACAAACTTTTTTAACATACATACGGTCAAAACCAATAAATATTTAGATATATGTAATTCAGAGAATATATATAATGAATGATAGAGAGGAGAATAAACTAGAGGGTGCACAGGTCACAAGAAAGCCTTTTGACATTTACCCTATAATGGCCGCTTTTCTCGCCTTTAAAAAAAAATACACGTGTTCATTATATTACTAGCAAGTTTCGCTGCTTGATAAATCCTGATAATTCCTTGCTTCTATAGATCTACATTTTGCTGCTTTTTTATTAAACACCAGTGTGTTCCTGTATAGCTGCAGGCCAAGAATTTTGCTTTACTAAATAATCTATATAGATCTAGATCTAAAAGAAATGTCGACTCTTTTTATTTTAATTAAAACTTTTTACTAGATAGATCTAAATTCTAAAGTTAGAGTCTAGTGACGTCTAGTCTATTACTATTAGTCTATTTCTTCTATTACATCGTCATAATAGTCTATATTTAATTATTTTAGTCTCTTAGTCTTAAGTAAAGTCTAACTCTTAGTAGTCTTAGATCTAAATGTAAATTTAAAATTTTAAGTCAATAATATAGATCTATTAGTTTAGAGATTCTACTATTCTAGAAGTAGAATTAGAGTCTAGATTAGATCTAGATATATCTAGAAAATTCTAGATTACTTATTAGGCCTATACTGAGACCTAAGATGCAAAGATGATAGTTCTATAATAATAATGACTATAATAGGCCTACTAATAATAGTCGTCACTATGCTATATATCTAATACTAAATTAACTAAATCTAGACTAGATCTACATCTCTACTTCTATTATAATTATACTTATATCTACTATCTAGATCTATTAGATCTAGATCTAGTATTATCTACTAGAGTATATTATATTATAATTATATTATAGTATATTAGTATATTATAGATCTAAATAGCCATATCTTGTTATAATCATAATTATAATAATCTAAAATCTCTAGATAGATCTAGAGTTAGGCCTACTAAGATATCTACTAGACTCTATTTAGATCTAGTAGTAGTAGTAGTAGTAACTAGTATTTCTTAAATTATTTTTAGATTAAAATATTAATTATTTGATCTTGGTCTAGTAGCTAGATCTAATTCTAGATTTAGATCCAGATTATATTTCTGATCATTTCGTTTGTAGAAGATATTATTAATATTCTAGAATCTAGAGTTAGCTAGCGAGTCAACATGCAGTTTTATCATTAGGCTACTTCTAAAAAGGTAACTTATATTAGAACTTGGACAATTACTTCTAATTTCTTTCTATAATAGTATCATTCTAGTCTAATCTAGTGATTCTATTAAGATCTACATCTATCCCATAAAGACATTTAAATCTTTTTTCATGTGCACAAATAAATGTTTATTACATTTTGCTAAAGAGATTGGTTGTTGTTTATATTTTTCATTTTTGGCTGTTTCGTCCTTAAAAAAGGTCAAAATAGTTAGTAAAAGTTTAACTAAAGTTTCTTAGTTTAGTTTAACTAATTTTTTTCAATTTGTGATTAACTAAAAGTTTAATTACTTTTTTTTAGTTCAAACTTAGTTTTAGTTTAACTAAAAAAATTTAGTTTAGTTCCCATCACTAATGATACTTCACTAAACTCGCTACATTCTACGATATGATACTTCACTAAACTCGCCACATTCTACGATATGATACATCACAAAACTCACTACATTCTACGATATGATACTTCACTAAACTCGCTACATTCTACGATATGATACTTCACTAAACTCGCTACATTCTACGATATGATACATCACTAAACTCGCTACATTCTACGATATGATACTTCACTAAACTCGCTACATTCTACGATATGATACTTCACTCATCTCGCCACACTCTACGATATGATACTTCACTAAACTCGCTACATTCTACGATATGATACTTCACTAAACTTCACGAACAGCAAAGTACACCCTTACCCGGTAACAAAAGGCCTACTATTCATGATCATTACATTGGCCTAGGTCTAGTAATTGTAAGATTAAACCTGTAAATTCATATCGGTACTACTCTAGCTATAATAGGTTCTATATCAAGATTCTATATCTAGTTCTAACTCTAGTTCTAGACCTAGACTTAGATCTTGAATCTAGATATAGATCTATAACTACGTCTAGATCTAGCTAGATCTATGACTAGTTTGTATGACAAATGACAATGGAGATATTTTCATTTGCTAGGGGAAAGTCTTGCTTGTTATGTCCTTTGTATACATTTGTACCAAGACATATACTATATCTAGACTGGACACTACAAAACATTTAGTGGATTTTTTTTTTTAAAGTTGAAACAAGGCGTTGTTTTGTAAAGTAGATATAGGAAGCTAAATTGTCTTTTTTTCAACCCTTACCTATGTAATTTAATTTTTAGATCTAGATCTAGTAATTGAACATCAAAAATAAGAGCACTCTCGTCTCATAATTATTATTTAGCAATTTTTTAGATACATAATCTAGAAAGATCTAGGTAGCCTTATCAATCACTTTAAATGTAGGCTACATAAGATGATTAAAATCAACAGGCATGAATTATTTCGATCTAGGATTTTCGAAATATTATCTCAATGGAAACCAACAGGAAATGGCTTTATTTCATATATTAGCATGAATATCTAGTTATGTGATTGATAGCCCATTCTAAAGAAAATCCGAGAAATGATTTTGCATTATTTCTAAACTTTGAAAACTAAAGATCATTTCTTTTCTAAGACAGAAAAGATTGATTGGGGCGACTTCCATAAGAGCTTGAAAAAGAGTTACGTACATAAAAATCTATATGTATATATATAGGTCTGTGAATCGATCAATCGCGGATAAGAATTAGTTTCCGGTTTCCAGTCTAGATATAATATGTAAGTCTATGATCTGTACTCTGTAGCTAGCTCACTACCTTAAGTGCTAAAGTAGGTCAATTATTTTTTTTTTTTCGTATTGCTAATTTATCTAATTTTGTAGTTTCTCTAACATGTTAATAATTTTGAATGTATGGATAAGGTTAATAATTATTATAAAAAAAAATATAAGAGTACGCTAAATGAATATATGGAGATGCTGTGGCTGAGGGGTAAAGCACTTGGAACCTGAAGTCCCGTGTTCGAATCCTGGTGAAGACTCTAGCTGGACCACTTCGGGGGCCGATTTTGAGTTTGTGTTTCCACACAAACTGTCTTTGTAAACCTTTGTTAATATTTAAATTAATAAAACTTATTTTGTTTCAACATTTCTGTATCTCAATACACATTATGTCGTGCCTGTAAGTTTACGCGCTAGACCAGCGGTTCTCAACTGTCGTGTCTATGCCGAGGGCTTACTCGTGAACGTGTCTCTCTTACATCAGATGTGTTTGGACTATGTTGACTGCCCGTCACGTGACCCTGTTGTGAGTTTGTTGATATTTTAGTCGTATGGTACATCGGAGGCCCAGAGGAATGACACCGTAGAAGACATGCGCTAAGACGTAAAGAAGACTTTAACTCTTTCTCTCCGTAATTATTTTTTTCTCATTCCGATCGTATTACTCTGTTTGCTCATTTTGTGTTTCACTATCCCAGAGGTTCTCAACCTGTGGGTCGCTGCCCCTTTGGGGGGTCGATTGGCGATTTACCAGGGGTCGCCTAAGACCATCGAAAATATGAATTGTTTTTGTCTATTCTTCTATTTTTCTCTATTCTGTGTGTGTGGAGGGGGGGGGGGGGGTCGCGGCAGAGTGGAGGATTGTAAAAAGGGGTCGCCGAGCTTATAAGCTTGAGAACCGCTTCACGATTATGTTGTGATAAAGCTTCAATAACTTTTTGTTTGTTTTCAGAAAATGTTACAGTTGGTATTGAATTATAAGAGAATGCACGCTCTTTTTACACAATACAAATTATAGTATATAAATCCAAAAACCAGTTTAGTTTAATTTGAGTCAAATCAACGTTGGCATCGTATATTAGGAGAGAAAGAGTTAATATATCCCTGGCAGACAACGTTGTTTTTTTTCTGCGTCAGTTCTAGAAAAAAAATATGCAGGCCGCAACTGGGTTTGCGTAGTCATGTGAAAAAACTGCAATCATCCTTATCTGTTCGGAATCGAAGACATTGCTATTATTATAATTACGGCTTTCGTGTACTGGACGTCACTATAAGTTAGTTTGAGCATTAGTACAACATTCCCTTTGCCAGAGACTCGCCTCAGGATAGATACGTGAAGGTCGCTAAGAATCCAATAGACTCATTCAACGAGTAGCGGCACTATTTTACATTGTTATGGTCTTGAGTTTAGATGTGGAGCTAACTCTTTGTCACCTCAGTGAGAAAATCAAAAGGGATTGAGAACCGCTGTTGAGGAAGAAAACTTAAACATTTTTTTTAATAATCTAATTTTATATCTTTGCTAATTAAAACTTCGTTTCTTTCAGAAATAGGTACATGAACAGATTATGTTGTATGAGTCAAACAAGTATCAGTTGGAGGGGGGGGGGGGGTTTAGGCCCTATACGTAATAACCGTAAAATTATCTTTTTTTTTTTTCTTAAGATAAACAACACTTGCTTTTTTTTTTCCATTTGAAACGTTGATTCTGACTGATTGGTTCTGTTACAACAGACGTCACTTTTATTCAAAAACTAAGTTCAAACAATAAACACAAACGAAGTCTACTGCCACATTATGTAAATAAAACATTCGTTTAGGCATCTACCAAGATTAGAACATTGTTTTGTAAGGTAAAAGAGTTTGCACTTTCTACCTACGCGCAGTGTCCATATCATAGATAACAGGGGTATCCATACTTTTGGTTACCTTCATGTCTCAAGGTACATAGCCCATAAAATATACATTTCTAACGTTTCGATGATGTACACACAGAAGGAGACATAAACAAGGGAAACAATGTTACACTGGAGAAAGAAAGAAATATGAAGACTCACAGACAGGCCTAAGGAGTTAACTTGATTAGCATTGCGTCATTCGGTATATCCTTCATATACATCACACACGTGTTCGGGGTAGAAGAAAAGGGGGGGGGGGGTCAGCAAATATGTCAATCCTCTTCTCTGTGTCATAAATACGTCTTTTTAATTCGAGTTTTATCTGACAAAAAATAAGTTGAATAAAGATGAATAAAAGAATGGCAATGATGAAATGGATGGAGGTTGACAGAAAGGGAAAAAAAACAACACTGATGTTAACACACACACTCACACAGCCACATTCACCCACAAAACATTCACACACATTTTCAAATACACACTTTTTATGGCTATTACTAACCACTGAAGATCCCCTGAAGAGAGCGACTAACTACAAAGCTTATATCCGCTCACTCTGCCTTGTCTTTCGGATTCAATTTTAATTATTTATTTTTTTACACGTCATTTCTCCCACAACCAATCTCGGATCAAGTTGAATCTTTACACAATTATTTGTTTTACTTAACAAAACAAGAATCAATTTAAAAAATTTAACCAATATGTGGTCTTTAATTAACTTTATTTAATATAGAAAATAGGGAGATTATTCATGCAGTGTTGAGATGTATATGGCAGTGATTTTGCGGTTCTTTCCCCTAAATAATCTTTGTTATATAAAAGATTATTTTTTTTTTTACATAAATGTCATAGATGTAAGCAAGCATTTCTTAAGAATCATCTTTATCTAAAGAAACACTTTTAGCTATCTGCCATAAAAGTCTTTCTGGTCAGTTTGAATTAACTTAAAAAAAAAAAGCATTACAATATAATCGCAGCGTATTTTACATTTGTAGAAGTAGAAGTCATTTTAATCATCTGACTTACAGTGTAATAGTACAGTATTTAAAGGTCAAAACATCTGTTTATAAAAGATCGTTCATTAAAGACAAATGAAATGTATGACTAGCGCCCATGAATGGACAAGTGCCGTTATGAACGCCGATGATTGGACTAGCGCTGAAGAACGGACAAGCGTCGATGTATGGACTAGCGCTGAAGAACGGACTAGCGTCGATGTATGGACTAGCGCTGAAGAACGGACCAGCGTCGATGTATGGACTAGCGCTGAAGAACGGACTAGCGTCGATGTATGGGCTAGCGCTGAAGAACGGACCAGCGTCGATGTATGGACTAGCGCTGAAGAACGGACTAGCGTCGATGTATGGGCTAGCGCTGAAGAACGGACTAACGTCGATGTATGGACTAGCGCTGAAGATCGGACTAGCGTCGTTTTATGGACTAGCGCTGAATCAGAAACCACCCCCCCCCCCTTTGGTAACGGAACCATGCTGAGAATTTCTCCCTTAGAGCACGGAAAAAGAAGAGAGCAGGGAGTTTTAAGGTCGCCTTGTCCCACGTACAAGGACAGCCCTAATGCCGCACATGTACCAGTTCTCTCGTTAGGACGATGATTGTATTGAAGAGATGGATCTTAGGCTCCCAGGATGTGGTTGAAAGCCTGTAAAATTTAATTTGGCAATACATTCTATTTTATTTCATTCATAAAAGAGAGTTTAAAGCTTTTATTCAAATTTGGGGGGTCATTTAAGAAATAGGCGTACATGGTAGGCTGGATTAGCTACAACCCAGCACCACCACACAGCAACACTGTTGTTGTCAAGGGCTCCGAACCAGGGCTAAAATTACTTATTAGTAAGCTTAATCCTTTTAGGGCCTACATACTTAGCAATTAAGCAATTAGCAATTAAAAAGAAACATTTAATCGTAGACAGTGCTACTAGTAGACTTTATCCTTTTAGGGCCTACATACTTATCAATTAAGCAATTAGCAATTAAAAAGAAACATTTATTCTTAGACAGTGCTACTAGTAGGCTTTATCCTTTTAGCGCCCACATACTTAGCTATAAAAAAAATAAACATAGGGCCTATGTTTCTTATAAAGATATAGAGTTCATTGAATGCCTTCTTATCGATACATTATCAAACTTAACATAACGATTTTAAGGACAGATAGACCTAGAGATGGATGCCCATCATAGGATATAGAACTTGTAAGCCGGATTGTATAGAAATGCCCGGCCCGATTTTGACACCCAGTCCTCCCCTGCTATGAGCCTTTAAAAATGTGAGAAGTCCAAGCCCCACCACAGCTCTACACGATCTGTATTAATAAACAGGACAATTATTGGCAATTCAGTGTACACTACATCATGGAATCACGTTATCTGAAATAAAAGGGAGATAATTGGATAGGATAATTTAAACAGATAACTCTCGATACATTTCAGTTGCGCCAAATCAAAACTTGCAGTGCCATGCCCGTGTCACACAATTCACACGGCTGACCAATGTCCAGGAGATATCACCGCATCCACAGCGCCCAACTTTTGACCACTTTTTTTCTCGTCTCTCTTGGCTCCTCTCCCTTTGTCAATGCCACCAGTCTGAACATCAAACTAGACATGAGCTAATAACAGCATTGTGTCCTCTCGACCTCCACCCCGCACTTTCCCGCACCCCTCTCTTCCCCATAGAATACACTTTTGTATGTAACTACATATATCCACTTATATGCTACTACATCACACACACACAAACTTATACACACACACACCTAAACACTACAAATGTAGGCTTTCAGTAAAATGATACTTTAGACTGGGTATCGAATAAGTAATCGCCAGCAATTTTTTTTCTTCTAAATAAGCATCATCGATTTTGTAAATGATCTCAGAACCGTGTTAAGTCTACAGATACATGTTATGCAGGAGAAGTGGGAATTCAGGGTTGATCATTCGGCTTTCTAACACAAGGGGTGAGTAAGACTATTGTTTTTGGACACATCTAGCAATGTGCTTTATTACACGATTTCAGCTGAAAGCTGAACATTTTGATAGTACAGCTGAACCTTCATAGTCTGACGGTACGGAACACAGGCGATGTCGGATTAAAAAGTTAGCTGCACCCAGGAGTACAAAATTGTGCATATTTGGAACACGTTAAGCAGGGGGATTGTAAAAAGGGGTCGCCGAGCATAAAAGGTTGAGAACCGCTGCGTTAAAGGGTATTGATTAAACAGTAGATAATAATGCACATTTATTGCCCATTCCGAGAAGTACAGAGAAGCCTAATTCAGAAAGCTCTGTTTGTGTGTGTTTGTGTGTGTCATTATTCTATGTGAATGTGTTTCTTGATTGCATCTACATTGTTATAGTAGTAATTCTGAGCTGGACAATTGTAGTCAAATTGAATTTTCATTTGTTTATACCAATAATTTTGTGTTTATCTTATCCTAAAAACAAAAAACAAACAAAAAAAATAGCATATACTTTCACGTGCTGTGCTAAATAAAGATTTCAGCCTGCCTACATTCTAAACATCTACTCACCAAACTATACATTGGTTACATGAATTTACGTCGTCGCCGCGTCGCATTACTATGTTTTCATATTGTTTCAGATGTCCTGAAGGTCCGAGAACTTCCGGTTCCCTTTTATGGACCTCTTGACCAAGGAAAGGCTTTTATCCATGGCCAGGATGAGGCATCGGCTCTTCACCAATCCCTCTGTCCGAAATCCCGCCTTATCCGAAACGATCATGTACTCTCGTCCGGTATGTCGCTGGACACGACCCCCTTGAGCCCCACACGAGTTCCCCACTCGTGCGAGGCCATAGGCCGAGCCTGCGTGGGGGCCTTTCGTATGCCTATTATGTCCCACCGAACCCGTGCGAGGGTCCATCACAGCGCGTATGGCCCCCGTTGGGGAACGAATCAGTGGGGGTTTGGACGGGTTAGCGAGCCTTTGTTACATCCCTACCACGTGCAGTGTACAGTCTCTCGACCGTACGTGTGGTAGCCCACTGAGAGCTATGTGCGCTACCATTCTTTGCCTATCCGCATCCCCCGGCGGACGTATCCACGGAGGCGCCACGCTGAGGCGACGGTAGCTGGAATATCCTCCGTGTTTTCATATTGAGAAGTGTCGAACTATGACGTGTCAACTGTAGTATTGTTTGACAATTAAAATCAAGGATTTCATCTTGTCTCAATTGAGACGCAAGTCCAGTGAAGACGAATGAGAGGAACTAGAAAAGAAGTAGACAGTCGATCACTGGCTGCGGGGAACTAATAGATCTCTACATGTGCTCAATGTTGTTTTTTTTACAATATTCAAGCCATAACTTCATAGAGGGGGGAACCTGGACGCTGATCTCAAAAACGGCTCTCGTCTCAATGGTCTCCGGTTGATACCCCTTTTTATTTTTATTTTTTTTTACGAAGCTTGTATTTAGCTCACTCCGTCTGTCCGTCTGTCTGTCTGTCTCAAATGTTGTGCACGTTTGTTTTTCTCTCCCACTTTCCATTCTGGGATCAAAGCTTTATCTCAAGATTATAAATGGTTGAAATCAATAGTTCACTAGACAGACAGAGATAAATAGATTCACTATTAGCATCGTCTCACGAATTTCACTGTGAGGGCTGAAGCGAGGGAAATAATGAAGGCCAACAGATTTCTGCGAACACAGGTCAATACCAGTCGTTACTTGTAGACACAGTCCACTTAGCTGGCAGTCCTCACTCGCCGCGCAACACCCCGTTTCCACCCTTGGTTCCCAATTCCTCCTCCCCGCTTGCCATTGCAAATGGGGGGGAAACTCAGCGCCCTCCCCCCTTGTGATGCGCTCACGCTTGTTATTCAACATTTTTTTTAAAACGAATTTGTTCCTGGAAGTGGTGGAGTAGTGCACCTTAAGATTGTGTCGCTAGAACACTTCTGTTTCAACTTGTGTGGTCAACTAGTGTGGTCAACTTTTGTGATCAATTAGTGTGATCATTTGTGTGAACAAATGTGTGATCAACTTGTTTCAATTGGAATAGATCTCCTTGGGACCAATCGCTTGAAATAACGTCTATATCTTCTAAGATATGATTTTAAAAAATTGGCTTTACTCTTTAGCAAGGGATTATTTGTTATATTTACATTCTTAATTCTTGTTCACTTGGCGGTTGTCAACTTGGTGGCTGTCAACTTGACGGTTGTCTACCTTGGGATGTATCACTTTAACAACGTAAGTCTTTTTTTTTTTAAAACCATTTCGTTATATTTATTTAACGAGAGATAGCGCAGTTAATGCAGAAGAAAGGGGGAGGGGAGAGTTCAATTCCTTCTCATATGGTTTGACACACTGTCATGGTCTGGTGGTTACGCCGCTGTTTGGTGTGACCGATAGTTTTCTCTATTAGACCACCGCCCTGGGGTATTCAGAACCTTTTAAAACATTGACATTTACCACTCTCTTCCCTAGTGTTATAAGAACATGGAGCGGGTTGCCTGAATCAGCCAGGAAAACCAACGACTTATAGCAAAACGTAAGTCTCTACTTGACACGCACGACTAGATTGAGACACGGATACGCGTGTGACTTAATTATCTTTTTTTTTTTTGAAAGAATGTTTGTAATTTATAGGATAAGATTTATATGATAACAAGTGGCTACTTTCTAGTCTGATGTACATTATCAGAGTCGTAGAAACCAGGCGGAGGGTAAAGGTTTTGTTCCATTCGTAATGATTCTCTTACTCTTTGTTTAAATTTCCCAACACATTTTAAATTAATTATTTTTTTTTTCCTATTTTTTTTCTATTTCTAACTTAAATGATAAAGAGGGGGAGGGGGAGAAGACACGAGTTGATGCGTTTTAAGAACAAAAAAAGAAAGGAAAAATGAAGAGAGAAAGATCCTGTTGGAGGCGGGGGCGAGGGCGGAGAAGGAAAGTCTTAAGACCGAAACGAAACTGTTTAAAAAAAAGGGACACGACGAGAGAAAGAAAGAAAAAGAAAAGAAAGAAACAGATCCGAGGGGAGTGCGAGTGAAAGGAAATGACAAAGAGAAGAAGAGAAAGGATGAAAGAGAGCGAGAGAGAAAAGAAATAAGAGAAGGCGAGATAAGAGAACTTAAGAGAGAGAGAGGGGGGGAGGGAGCATTATCTACAGATCGCGACTCTAGGAGAGACAAGGAAATAAAGAGGAGCATAGAGGAACATAGAATTAATAGATACAGGCTACAGGCTTTCATTTCCTGTAGGAACAGAACAGCGCTTTTTTTAAATCAATAAACTCTACACATGTCTTTAAACATCTTTGTCTTGAGAAAATCTTATTTCTTGATACATTGTTCAACATTGTTGCTGTTATATTATCTAATATCATTGTTCGTAGTAATTAATGATGTAATACCATCGCCCACAGCATTGTGTGATGTAATACCATCGTCCATAGCATTGTGTGATGTAATACCATCGCCCACAGCATTGTGTGATGTAATACCATCGCCCACAGCATTGTGTGATGTAATACCATCGCACACAGCATTGTGTGATGTAATACAATCGCCCACAGCATTGTGTGATGTAATACCATCGCACACAGCATTGTGTGATGTAATACAATCGCACACAGCATTGTGTGATCTAATACAATCGCACACAGCATTGTGTGATGTAATACCATCGCACACAGCATTGTGTGATCTAATACAATCGCACACAGCATTGTGTGATGTAATACCATCGCACACAGCATTGTGTGATCTAATACAATCGCACACAGCAGTATGTGATGTAATACCATCGTCCATAGCACTGTGCAATCTAATATAAAGCAATGTCTTCGATCCCGAAGATAAAGGATGGGGGGAGCATTATTTCACGTGACCACCCAAACCCATGTGCCACCTGCTACCTGCCGTTACTGATGCCATCTAAGCCGGGGTTTAATAAGCCCATATTAATTAATGTGTGATTTCATAAAGATTTACACAAACAGTTAAAGTTTATTTTTGGAACTACTGTCATTTAGTGCCCCATGTATTGACCTTTTGTTAAATACCCGAGGTGTGACCGTCATGCTTGTGTACATTGACAAACACAAGTTGTCTCTCTTTTTTTTTTTAACTCTTGAATTATTAAAGTGAATCCCTCCTATTTTTATGTATGCAGAACCTTTTACGGAGGCGCTGTGGCGTTGGCTTCCGTACCGAAGGGTCCCGGGCTCAAATCCCTGTGAAGACTGGGATTTATAATTTAGGGATCTTTAGGGCGCCTCTGAGTCCACCCAGTTCTAGTGGATACCTTACATTAGTTTTGAAAAAGTAAGGGCTGTTGGTCGCTGTTGGACACATGGCGCCCTCGATAACCGTGCGCCAAGAAACAGACCCCATGGTCAGTAAGGGGACTTTATATCGTTACCACATTTTACAAGTACCGCTGTCTTTACATTTATAACAGTAATTACTTTTAACAAGTAATGCATGAAATGAATTACACTTAAATTCTTACACTTACATTCTTACAAACATCTTTTTTTCTTCTTCTTTTTTTTCCCCTTTCAAGCCCCTCCCCCCCCCCCAACCTTGGGCCCCCAGTGGTCATGAGCCTGAGCGTAGTGAACCCTATTGCGCCATGATTGCTAAGCATTCTATAAAATCACTGTTTATCATTCTTCTCCAGCAAACTCTATTTCATGTCTGTTCTGATTAGCATTTGGGTTTATCTGTGTTTTTATTTTTATTCTGATTATTGTAAAGCAAAACTACAGAATCAACTAGAATTACACATTTTAAGTTCTTTTTTTTTCATTTATAAAAATAAATGAGTCACGTTTTCAATCTTTATTCCTACAACTGTAAACGAAGTCACGTCAAGGAATCCAAGTCACATCTGTTGAAAGAAGTTCCTCTTCAGGACGAAATTAAAATCGTGTCTGCAACTAAAATTCCTGCCTGAAATATAAAAAAAAAATAGTTGCCTGAAAGTTTGTCAAAAAGTTTCCATTATGCTGAGCAAACATTCCAATTCAATTACCCAGCCAGATCAGCGGCTTTCATTTCTCTGAATCTAAACTAGAGCCCCGTTGACTTTTGTGGTTAGTGGGAAATCTGGTTCTGTGTTGGTCTCTTCCCTAGAACAGCGTTACAGTTTACAGAGTGTCTATTTTATGTGGTCTGTACTTTCTAACAGTTTTTATTGTTGCGAAGCAACCCCAAAAAAAAATGTTATTTTGAAGTCTGTAGTTTTAAATTGTTTGTTTGTAAAATGTTTTACGTGTTTCGGATGTTCCTTCAGAGTTGAAGATAATTACTTCCTAGTCCAAACCTCCCGCAGGACGACGGGGGGTGGGAGCGGGCAGGGTTTGAACCCTGGACCATCGAGAAAATCTGAACGACAGTCCAGCGCGCAAACCGCACGACCAGGCAGCTAAAGTCAGATTACTAGAGCAATTTGCGTTAAAATTGTGCATTAATACTTCAATATTATTCTAGCCAGTTTTACTAGTTCCCTAATTCTTGTAACTCTAGATGGAGCCACTGTAAACAAAGTTATCAAGGGTGGCCTGGTGGCTGAATGGTAAAGCGCTTGTACTTCCGAACCGAGAGTTCTCGTGTTCGATTCTCGGTGTAGATTTGGATTTTGAATTTCGGGATTTTTAACACACTGCTGAGTCTATCCATTTCTAATGGGTACCTGACATTAGTTGGGAAAAGTAAAGGCGGTTGACCGTTGTGCTGGCCACATGGCACCCTCGTTAACCGATGAAACAGATGTTCATTACATCATCTTCCCTTATGGGTCTCAATGTATGAAAGCGGTACCCTACTTTATAATGTTATCAAGGATATTTCTTCGTGTTTCTTCTACAGGTCACTAATTCAAACAAATTAATTAAGATGTAAAATTATGAATGGCCATACATGAAGCTCCTATATATAATGTCTTAGTATCTTCAGACAGGAGGGGCTCGTTAGCCTTGGCTAGATACCCACCTAGGTAAAGGAAAACTCTGAATTTCAAACCTCTGCTGCCTTCGAGTTATACCCAAAAACATGGCAAAGGCTTCGTGAGTAAACCCTAAGGAAAAATCTGTAGCTGGCGACCATTAGGCAGTTTGTGGTACCTAGCGCTTACACCCTGGCAGAGCCTTCGACTCGTTGACCCCAAGTTGTATTGGCATTTGCCGTTCCTTTTGACACTAGTTCCGTGGAGAGAGGGGGGGGGATCTGTTGCGTGGGCGACATCGTTCTGACCATAGCTATAGCCCAGGCATTCATCTCATTTGTAAGAGATGATCCAAAGTCGTTTCGCGAAAGGAGACCTTAGATCTTCAGAAACGATTTAAGGACTGCGGGACATTTAAGGCAACGAAATTCGTCAACAGAAGACATGGTTCTAACTTTCAACGTTGAAAAAAATATTCTGGAGCCATGGCGAGACAACGAATTTATGTATTTTAAATGTGGTGAATATGTAGATGTATGTACCCAAGTGAAAAAAACATTTGACCTGTGTAACTATTTTAGTGTAAAGGCAGATCTTTGTACATGCTTGACTAAGCATGTCAAATGTGTTATTTTCTTTGACCATTGAACATGGAACAAACATTATTGCGTAACGCGCAAGGAAAAAAGCGCGCATTGGTCTTTTCGTCATCGAGTAGGCCTACGTGTGTGCGTCTGTCTGAATATGTTGATAAAGTCAGTCATTTACACAGTCTGTTTTCTTTTACGGCAGGCAGGCTGTGGATTTAAAAAAACAATATTTTTCCTTTACTTGGTTATCAAAATGCACTTAGATCAAGGTTAAATTAAAAGATGATTATCCTAATGCTTTTTTTTTTATCTTTATAGGCCTAACTGATGATTTAGACTTATATAACTCAATAATAGGTCCTAAGACCATGATTTATTTTACGCTTAAGCATCTTCTAAAGTTTAAGCTATAACTAGTGTGTACTTGATGTTCCTGCAGTTAATAAATTATCGTTTACCGCTGATGAATTGATTAAAACCACTAAATATCGATCTAACATCTTACAGAATACCACTATAAACTTTAAAATATTTAACGCCACCACTAGGAAGAAATACGAAACCCCAGTTTGTAATAGAAGCGTTTTGAAAAAAAAATGGTGTTTGGCAAATTTTCTTAATGTTGCTACATTCAAGTGCAGATATTGGTTCCACAACTTCTACTAGAATCTTACTATACCAGTCCATTTTTACATGCAATATATTTTTTTTTTAGTTAAAGTAAAAGTAGTTAACTTTTTAAATAACTTTTGCCCATCACTACCAACGCCCAATACATGTCCAGCCCCTTCGATGCTAAGAAACCGGCTCACGGAACGTGTAAGAATAACGGCTAATTCACACATATTTTCATTGACTTAAGTCTAGTGATAATCAGCTGTTTGCGTAAGTAAAAGAGCTTACATTGAACAAAAACTACTTCCTGGAAGAAATTTATACTAAAAGAAAAAGTATCCCCCCCCCCATGCACATTTGCTTTGTGAAATATATCAAGACCTACAACTTCATTTCTTAAGTAGAAATTTGTGTTTGTAACTAAGAAATTTAATATGCAAACATTTCTTGACCTAACTACACTAACATGAGTCAATGTGGACACGATACGCCCGCCCTCTTGTGGACCAGACGGTGGTTGACGGAGTGATTCCTGCAACCTTGCAACGGTATCTTCTGTGCTAACCGGAAGTGGTGCTTGCGAGTCGAGAAATAATCGCCAATTTGTAGCATTTAAAAAAAAATAAAATTTTTTAGTTGTGGTCATTAGTGATGCCAAGTAGGAAGATTTATTACCTAATGATTTGTTCCACGAACAAGTGTGACAGCTGCAAGAGTTCATTGTGGTCGTTGAGAGTTGGCAGCATTTGAATGTCTTCTGATTGTTAGTTATACAATAACGCCCATTTATATGTTAACGTCTGTTGCGGAATTTGGAACATTCATGATAGCTTTGAAAGAAGAAAAAAATATGGATTGGAATACTTTCACATGATGAATTATTTGTACATTGTTTTATGATTTTCAGTTCTCTCGAAGTTGTGGGCGAGGAAGTGTCTCAATTTAAACATAACATGAACCCTACTGTCAAGTTTATTAGATATTTCTTGTCAGCTATATTTGTGTGCAAGAGAAAACTTACTTGTTTTAAAACAAACAATTATTCACTAACTTGAAGACCTAAAGATGTTATTGAAATATTGATATATATCCGCCAGCATCTTAATCGCGCTCTTATTGCCTCTTCAATATTTGCATTCAATCATATATACATATATAAATATATATATACATGTGTGGGAACAAAAAAAGAAATTTAAAAATTTTTTTTTTTTTGGTCTTTTCACGTTAGAAAAAATAGCTTGAGATGAATTATGAAATCTGAAATAGAGTTACATCATTCATTTCAAAATTTAAGTCTTTCGAGAACTAAGGCGCAGTGTAAGTGTATCTATTTTTTTCAAAGTGTGTTAATGAATTGAAAGTACACACAGCACAATCCGAGTTTTATATTTCACATCTGGAAACAACAAGATTAATCTCTTTTGTTGGGATATTCTTTCAATCGATTGGACTTCTTTTTTTTTTTTTTGGAAACCTCTATCAGATGTAACACTATGGCCTCTGCATGGTCGTTCGGCATGCGCGCTGAACTGTCGTCTATATCAGCGGTTCTCAACCTTTTAAGCTCGGCGACCCCTTTTTACAAAATCACACTCTGCCGCGACCCCCCCCCCCCCCCCCAATGCACACACATACAGCAATAGAAGAATAGACAATAACAATCCTTATTTGTGATGGTCTTAGGCGACCCCTGGCAAATCGTCAATCGACCCCCAAGGGGGTCGCGACCCACAGGTTGAGAACCCCTGGTCTATATAGTCCAGGGCTCATACCCCTCCCTCTGCCATCCCCGTCACCCTGCTGTAGGTTTGGACTTGTAGATTATCGTAACATCCTAAAGTAACATCCGTATCAAGTTATCTATTTTACAAACACGAATTCACTATCGTCAGTATGGTATACAACTTTACTACAAATAACATCTGTAAATCATCTGTGTTGCTAGGATTTATAACAAAGTAAATTTGAAAAACGTTCATTTTTAGCCTAATCATAAAATATTTGCGTTTTTTTTTTCTCTCTCTCTCTCTCTCGAATGTTTGGGATGTGTGACTAAGTGACCGCTTGGCTATTTATATGGGGAAGGGGGGGGGGGGCTAAGGCTCCGACTACAGTTGTGTATGCTGAACGCCCCAGTGCAGTGCGGAAACTCCCTCTCCCCTCTAAACAAAAAAAAAAATTTTCAAACTAAATCACACTAAGTTTGCCTTAGCATGAAAGACGCGCTATGCAAATGCAAGTAACATACAAAAAAATCCTAACTCAATTCTCCTCCCCAATAGAGAAAGTTTGTGTTAAAAAGACAACAACATATACATATATAAGTATATTTGTGTTAGAAACAAATCAAGGCTCGGTTCATGTTATCTACCCAGGTTTGAGTCCATTTATTTCTACACCAAAGCAGTGATAACGTAGGGGTCTGTAATGACACCCGCCTCATACAGCTTTATTAGATGATTTCCACGACAGCTCATTTAAATTAGCAATATTACATTAGGCGAGAGTAAACATGTTTTCTATTATCTCAGATAGGAACTGTTGCAACACCTTGTGACCTCATGAGTCCTAAACATGACCTTCTTGGATCTTGCAAACAAACAACAACGGTAGCTATTTGCTGTTCAAAACATGATCAAAACGCGCTCCCCAAGGTTTTTTTGGGGGATGTCAAGGTTGTTTGGGATGTCAAGGTTGTTTGAGATGTCAAGGCTCTTTGGGATACCGATCAAATTACAAACTGGGATGGCTGTCTGTAATTTGATGGATTTGGAAGGTTTCCAGATTAGGAGCCAGCTGGTTCCACATTAAATTGTGACGGACAGGACATCTCTGTGAAACGTCCGATAGGAAAGGAACAGATGTAATGGAATTGAATTGTAGACGCCAATATTAACAATTTAATCTAGCACATTTTAAATAGATCTAAACATATAAAATCTTAAAAACATAAACAAAATACATTTCCAGAAGCACTAATAAATCGAAAAAGACATAGCTGATTCTGAGGAGAAAACTTTATTAATGACTACCCTGACATTACCCGCGGCCTGCGGGCCTTAGTTTGTGTTTACTAATCTAGTGGATTGGATTTAGATGTATGTTAAAGTTGAGCATGGTTGCCCAGTGGTAAGACGCATGGCTTCTAAAGTGATGTGTTTTTGAGTTTGAATCCCGGTAAAGACTAAAATTTCGGAAGTTTCAGGACGTCCTTGTGTCCATCCAACTGTAATGGGTACATTAAGATTTCAGGTCACAGTGCTGGCCACAGAATCAACATTCTGCTACTCTTCCACGACCCCCCCCCACCCCCTCATGGTATGAAAAGAGTAGTTTTACTTTACTTTAACTAAACTGAATTCAGGCTTTTGTGAGTTAAGAAAATAGAGGAATACTGGGTATAAATTAATAGATTAAGTAAATAAAATGAAATGCATTTTTAGCTACCCCTTAGGGAAAATTTTGCTCTGCCCGTTTGTCTATTACGTTCCAATTTAAAAAAAAAACAACTACAACTAAAGCTCTCTCAGAAACTCGATTTCGCCATCCTTGACTTAGATGCATAGGTACATGAGTACTTCCGAAAATCTAGTTAACATCAGAGGGATGGATATTATGAATTGTAATTTGCGAGATATGGGAGGCAATCAAACTGTAGTGTCTACTCTATTGCACACAACTAAGTGCATTTTTTGGTGTTTGTCAGGGCACCCCGACAAAATAGCGCGGACAAAATAGCGCAGAAAAAAATATATTTCTGTCATTTTTAAAGAGATACTTAAGATATTAAAATGTTTTATTGTTATCATTATTTTTCAGTCATTTTGCAGGAACCACTTTAGATATCTTAAAACATAAATATGCTTCTTCTTCTTAAACTGTGCAGTAGAAGGTAACATAATGTAACTGTAACCCTAGGCCAGCAAAAGTGAACAAGAGCTCCCTCTCACCGGCCTGAATGAGAACAGTGTACACTGTTCTGTCTGAAGGATGGGTCAGACTCGCGGCCAGAGACCGCGTACACTAAGACCCCTCACCATTTTCCTTTTCTATATCAGGCCAACCGTGCGGGACACGCCATTTATGTAACGGCACCTTGAGAAACAGCGCCTGGATTGTGACAAGGTTGTGGGAGCTTTTTTACAACTCCGCGCAGTGCAATGAGGATGCTCTCGCACCCCCTTAAGCACCCCCACGGGAGTCTTGTTTTGCTACCCTTTAGCCTAATCGTTTCCTCTTACGATCGTTTCCACTCGGGCGCCACTATGAGGCAGGGTATCATGCCCGGGACATAAATATGCAAACAGTAAGCAAAAATTATAATAAGCTACTGTAAATAATTTTCAAAATATATCAATTATTTACATTCCAAAAGTGTACTTCGAAAACAGGCAAAGATACTTGTCAGATTTATACACACACAAACTTTCACAAAGTTAAATTGTAGGAAATGTCACGTAGAAATTCCATCACTGCTTGAACCACATTTCAAAATCCTATTTTTAGCAAGTTATGCATTTTAAACATTGGTGAAAAAGGGGAATGATAAAAATGTAAAGTACTCTCGTTCTCTGCAAATATGGCATACTTTCAGATCTATTAATATTGAAAAAAGAGAGAGACATCAACAAAAATGCTGCCCAAGACTGTAAATAGCTAATAATACGGTACTTTTATACACATCATATACAAGTCCGCGCTATTTTGTCGGGAAAATTCGCGCTATTTTGTCGGCGCTTTTTTGTCCGCGCTATTTTGTACATGTGAAACAAATCATACTCACTCGAATCTCAAATGAATGCAATAAACTAGCAGGTTAATTATTATTATTTTTTTTACTGGGGGTATTGTGTACTAAGGTCTAAGGATTAGACAGAAAATAAATTCTTGGTACTAGGACTTAGTCTTGTTATGTACACTTCACCTTGTTTGTTGGTTTTGTATCGTAGAAAGCTATGTTTTTGCTTGCGAGTTCCGATGGAATGCCAAACAGTTTATAGCTCAATAACATTTCTTGTTCCATATGCTAGGACAAATTTGTCCAAACGCTCCTTCTTCCCTAGTGCTATTAGAGCATGGAATGGGTTGCTTGAATCAGCCAGGAAAACCTGCGATTTGATAGAGTTTTAAGTCATTGGATAACATGCATGACTAAATTGATCTAGGGACACTCGTACTCATCTTTTTTTTTGAAGTAACGTCTGTATTTTGCAAGATGATATACAGTGACACTGTGTGTTATGTGTTTCTCTACTGGGTTTTCCCGGAAGACATAAATAACTCCAGTAAGCTTCAACAATTCAGAAAAGCAATCTCCAGCACTCTAGCCAGTACTGTTTAACTGTTTAACTCTTTGACCTTCTCTGCGATGTTAACTTTCTGATTCAATCATCACTATAAAATTGAAAAAAAAAAAAAAGACTCCAATAAAAAGAAAATGTATGACTTTTAAGGTCTGAAAGTTTCTCCATTAGAGTTGAGAATTATGTCCCTTTGGCGATTAGCGTTAACTGTTGGGTGTTACTAAATATAGTGCCCAAAGGACTTCATTCGAGACGCCTTAATTGAGCCTTTTTTAAGTAGATTTTTGTTGTTTAATTTTCTCAGGCCTCTCTCTCCTACCACACGCACACACACACACGCTCGCACACATACACACACGCGCACCAATATCTTGAATACAGTCATAGAATCCGTGACTATATCATTAGTTATTTGTTCCCTGATAGTATACTTAGTGGTTTGTTGATTACATTCCTAATTAGTTTTTTCCTTGATTATATCCTCAATTAGTTTTTACCTTTGTTTATTGATAATATCCCTGATTAGTTTTTTTTTTCCTGATCATGTCCTAAATTAGTTTTCCCCTTATTGTATTATTAGTCGTTCCCTGATTATATCCTAAATTAGATGTTCCTTGATCATATCCTTAGTTGTTCCATGATTGTATCCTAAACTACGTTTTCCCTGATTATATCATTAGTTGCCCCCTGATTATATCCTTAATTAGTTGTTCCATGATTGTATTCTTAATTATGTGTTCCCTAATTTTATCCTTAGTAGTTCCTTGATTATATCTTTTAAATATTCCCTGATTATATCCAAAATTAGTTTTCCCCGTTAATTTCCTTAATTAGTAGTTTCCTGATTATATTTTTTTGTTAGTTGTAAGGTGAACAGGGACACGTTGAACTAAGCAAGAAATATATTTGGATTCCCTTTTTTTTTCTACTTCTAATTGTGTTCCTGTGTGACTCCCAAGAAAGTCTCGAAGAAGATGTGTTGCAAATTCTTAAGTTTTATTGTTAGACTTTTAACAATTACCTTCACTTTTGATGCTAACTCACTGCCTCCGTACAAGTCTTTTTTTTTTTTTATGATTCAAAGTAGTAGTGCTAAAATATAATGTTCCGATGTTATTAGATTTAAGCTTGAAAAAAAATAATTTTTTTTTTAAATTAAAAAAAAAAAGTGTTTCAAAACAAAATGAAATTTACAAGCTCGTATTTACTTTTTTTTTTCCATGTCATGACTTTGTTCATGTCTTTGTTCTGGTCTTTGTTCTGGTTGTGCTCATTGTCTTTGATTTGTTGAAATTTTCTAAAGAAGATTGTGACGAGAGAAAGACAAAAAAAAGGGGGTGGGATACGGTTATTTTGTGATAATCCAAAGAAATAAAAAAAACAACAACAATTATTATTATGAAGGATTTAGTCATTTCTTAGAGAAATTAATTAGTTGTTTTGAATAAAGAAAATCTAAATAAAATGAGACGTCACACACAGGTTAAACTCGCCATTAGAAGTCACACACTGCAGGCAATTTGATTTTTAATATTATGTAAGGTTTGTGTTATCAGAAATGTATTTGAGAATGCCTAAGATTTGTTATTTGTAGATTGCACTGGGAAACAGATCAAATGGTGCTGTGTGCTGATTACAAATAGTGGTCTAGTTATACCTCTCTAATAGTTGTACTAAAAAAAACAAATATTCCACACAATAAAAAAAACATTTTAAGAGTTTGTCGTCGCCTTCATATATAGGCAAATGTACTTGCACCACTTTTATGTACAATAAGAAAAACTTTTTATTAGATCTACCCAAGAATTATCCTACCACAGCCAATGACCATCTGTCTGCCTGGTTTAAATTTCGTGCATTTTATTTCTCCCACTTTCTTTCTTCGGATCAAGTTGAACTTGTGCAAAATATTTATCAATTAGTGGCAATCAATTAATTTTGTTTTGAATAGAAAAAAAAGAAGATGAACATGGCAGTATTGAGATATGTGGTAGTGATTTTGCGGGATATCACTTTTGCTACTGTTTTTTCATGCAGCGCAATGCTCTTTATACTTTTTTTTACTGTAAATATTGAGAAGCTTTGTTTATTTGCTTAATCAGTGTGTTTAAGTATGACTAAAATAATACCTGCCCAACTTTATATTTGTTTAAATATCTGTTCTTTTTGCCTGGCACTTAGAGTCATTAATAATATTCTTACCTCGGACTTAAGTGTTGTTGTTTTTTCTTCATTGCGTTCAGGCTTAGTGTTGGGGAAAAGGCGAGTAACTGGCGCCTTAACCAATAGGCTTCGGGCAGGAAGGGGCTTGTTAGTCTTGGCTGGCTACCCACCTAGGAGAAGAAATACTCTGAATTCAAACCTCTGCTGCCTTGCAGCTACACCCAAACATGGGAAAGTCTTTGGGAGACAACCGTGAGGAAAAATCAGGAGCCAGTGATCCCAAGCGGTTTGCAGCACTCAGTGCATAGCTTGGGATACCAGAGATCCCCAAATTGTATCGGCACTTTCCTTTCCTTTGGATAGACCAGCTGCGTGAAAAAAAAAAGAGGGGGGGGGGCAGCTGTTTGGCCGAAATTATTCCGAACAAAAAAAAATAATGCGCAGGCCATACCAAAGTAATTATTCTGAGATGTACATATCCTAACATCTTGATGTACAGATTTAGAAAATTGAATATGATGTCACGATATTTGTATATCCTAATAATAAGTGTCTAAACGTAAGGCTAAGTATGAATTTAGTACTGTACCAGATTCTTAGAATGTGATTGAAAAATGACAGTAGATAGTCTTAGACGTTTGATATCAATTCGCTAATTGAACTTAAAAAGTTCTGAACTGA